>NW_017195461.1:0-8909 GCF_001704415.2 Capra hircus
GGAGTCGCCACTGGCGCCTTTTCTTCTCAGATCCTGCCTTGCCTTTGCACTTAGGTCCCAGTCCTCCTTAAGGAGAGCTTAGGGGCTGGTGGGTTGCACACTGCCAAGGGCTCCAGCAGTGAGAATTCTGTCAGAGGGAAGGGAAGGGCAACTGCAGGCTCCTCCAGCGGTTGCTTGGCCGCCCAGATTCAGCGCCACACGGAGAGCACCAGGCTCCCAGGCCCCTGGCTGGGGTTTTCAGCCCGCACACACGGAGGCTGATTCCTTGGGTGCCCAGAAAGTGTATGACAGACGTAGGTTCCCTAGCACTCTCCTCCCCAGCAGAGACATGTGCAGGTGTTTGGGGCCTGATCCTGCGTGTCTGGGTTCCTGCCCACAGCCCCAACTCAGGGGAAGCAGCCCCTGAGGCAAGACCTGCTGGAGGAGCCCTGCGCCCCCGCCTGATAGGCGAGTGCACAGCCAGCAGGGAAGCGAGCCTCCTCGGGGGAAGAGGAGGCAGCAAGTCCCGTCAAGCTGAAATCCCTGCTTACACGAAGCTAAGTGCGACTCCAGTACGGCAGATCTCTAGCTCTGTTCAGAGGCCCGATCTGGCAGAGTTCCTGGCACCAAGATGCTCTGCCATAGGCGAGCCTTGCGCAGACTTGCCTTGCTTTAAGGCTCCCTCCCCAGGAAGGAGCAGGCTGTGTGAGGCTCGGAAACGCCACTGGCGCCTTCCTGGCTTCAGCTCTACCCCTGCCTTGCCTTTGCACTTAGGTCCCAAGCGTCCTTGAGGAGGGCTTAGGGGCTGGTGGGTTGCACACTGCCAAGGGCTCCAGCAGTGAAAGCTCTGTCAGAGGGAAGCGAAGGGCAACAGCAGGGCTCCTTCAGCGGTTCCTTGGCCGCCCAGACAAAGCTCCGCACGGAGAGCACCAGGTTCCAAGGGCCCCTGGCTGGGTTTTGCATCCCCACACTCCCAGAGGCTGACTCCGTGGGTGCCTAGAAAGTGTGTGAGAGACGTAGGTTCCCTAGCACTCTCCTCCCCAGCAGAGACATGTGCAGGTGGTTGGGGCCTTATCCTGCGTGTCTGGGTTCCCGCCCACAGCCCTCAACTCAGGGGAAGCAGCCCCTGAGGCAAGACCTGCTGGAGGAGCCCTGCGCGCCCGCCTGATAGGCGAGAGCACAGCCAGCAGTGTAGCGAGCCTCCTCGGGAGAAGAGGAGGCAGCCGAGCCCAGTCAAGAGGAAAGCCCTGCTTGCACGGAGCTAAGTGGGCCTCCAGTACGGCAGAGCTCTAGCTCTGCTCAGAGCCCCGATCTGGCAGAGTTTCTGGCGCGAGGCTGCTCGGCCGGGGGCTCGCCTTGCCCAGACTTGCCTTGCTTTTAGGCTCCCTCCCCAGGAAGGAGCTGTCTGAGCGAGCCTGGGAGACGCCACTGGTGCCTTCCTTGCCTCAGCTCCAATCCTGCCTTGCCTTTGCACATAGGTGCCAGGCGTCGTTTGGGAGGGCTTAGGGGGTGGTGGGTTGCACACTGCCAAGGGCTTCAGCAGTGAGAGCTCTGTCAGAGGGAAGGGAAGGGCAACTGCAGGGCTCCTCCAGCGGTTTCTAGGCCGCCTAGAATCAGCGCCGCACCGAGAGCACCAGGCTCCCAGGGCCCCTGGCTGGGGTTTTCAGCCCCGCACACACGGAGGCTGATTCCTTGGGTGCCCAGAAAGTGTATGACAGACGTAGGTTCCCTAGCACTCTCCTCCCCAGCAGAGACATGTGCAGGTGTTGGGGCCTGATCCTGCGTGTCTGGGTTCCTGCCCACAGCCCCAACTCAGGGGAAGCAGCCCCTGAGGCAAGACCTGCTGGAGGAGCCCTGCGCCCCCGCCTGATAGGCGAGTGCACAGCCAGCAGGAAGCGAGCCTCCTCGGGGAAGAGGAGGCAGCCAGCCCCGTCAAGTTGAAAGCCCTGCTTGCACGGAGCTAAGTGCGCCTCCAGTACGGCAGAGCTCTAGCTCTGCTCAGAGCCCCGATCTGGCAGAGTTCCTGGCGCGAGGCTGCTCTGCCGGGGCTAGCCTTGCCCAGACTTGCCTTGCTTTTAGGCTGCCTCTCCAGGAAGGAGCAGGCAGCAGGAGCCTGGGAGTCGCCACTGGCGCCTTTCTTGCCTCAGCTCCAATCCTGCCTTGCCTTTGCACTTAGGTCCCAGTCCTCCTTAAGGAGAGCTTAGGGGCTGGTGGGTTGCACACTGCCAAGGGCTCCAGCAGTGAGAATTCTGTCAGAGGGAAGGAAGGGCAACTGCAGGGCTCCTCCAGCGGTTGCTTGGCCGCCCAGATTCAGCGCCACACGGAGAGCACCAGGCTCCCAGGCCCCTGGCTGGGGTTTTCAGCCCCGCACACACGGAGGCTGATTCCTTGGGTGCCCAGAAAGTGTATGACAGACGTAGGTTCCCTAGCACTCTCCTCCCCAGCAGAGACATGTGCAGGTGTTTGGGGCCTGATCCTGCGTGTCTGGGTTCCTGCCCACAGCCCCAACTCAGGGGAAGCAGCCCCTGAGGCAAGACCTGCTGGAGGAGCCCTGCGCCCCGCCTGATAGGCGAGTGCACAGCCAGCAGGGAAGCGAGCCTCCTCGGGGGAAGAGGAGGCAGCAAGTCCCCGTCAAGCTGAAATCCCTGCTTACACGAAGCTAAGTGCGACTCCAGTACGGCAGATCTCTAGCTCTGTTCAGAGGCCCGATCTGGCAGAGTTCCTGGCACCAAGATGCTCTGCCATAGGCGAGCCTTGCGCAGACTTGCCTTGCTTTAAGGCTCCCTCCCCAGGAAGGAGCAGGCTGTGTGAGGCTCGGAAACGCCACTGGCGCCTTCCTGGCTTCAGCTCTACCCCTGCCTTGCCTTTGCACTTAGGTCCCAAGCGTCCTTGAGGAGGGCTTAGGGGCTGGTGGGTTGCACACTGCCAAGGGCTCCAGCAGTGAAAGCTCTGTCAGAGGGAAGCGAAGGGCAACAGCAGGGCTCCTTCAGCGGTTCCTTGGCCGCCCAGACAAAGCTCCGCACGGAGAGCACCAGGTTCCAAGGGCCCCTGGCTGGGTTTTGCATCCCCACACTCCCAGAGGCTGACTCCGTGGGTGCCTAGAAAGTGTGTGAGAGACGTAGGTTCCCTAGCACTCTCCTCCCCAGCAGAGACATGTGCAGGTGGTTGGGCCTTATCCTGCGTGTCTGGGTTCCCGCCCACAGCCTCAACTCAGGGGAAGCAGCCCCTGAGGCAAGACCTGCTGGAGGAGCCCTGCGCGCCCGCCTGATAGGCGAGAGCACAGCCAGCAGTGTAGCGAGCCTCCTCGGGAGAAGAGGAGGCAGCCGAGCCCAGTCAAGAGGAAAGCCCTGCTTGCACGGAGCTAAGTGGCCTCCAGTACGGCAGAGCTCTAGCTCTGCTCAGAGCCCCGATCTGGCAGAGTTTCTGGCGCGAGGCTGCTCGGCCGGGGCTCGCCTTGCCCAGACTTGCCTTGCTTTTAGGCTCCCTCCCCAGGAAGGAGCTGTCTGAGCGAGCCTGGGAGACGCCACTGGTGCCTTCCTTGCCTCAGCTCCAATCCTGCCTTGCCTTTGCACATAGGTGCCAGGCGTCGTTGGGAGGCTTAGGGGGTGGTGGGTTGCACACTGCCAAGGGCTTCAGCAGTGAGAGCTCTGTCAGAGGGAAGGGAAGGGCAACTGCAGGGCTCCTCCAGCGGTTTCTAGGCCGCCTAGAATCAGCGCCGCACCGAGAGCACCAGGCTCCCAGGGCCCCTGGCTGGGGTTTTCAGCCCCGCACACACGGAGGCTGATTCCTTGGGTGCCCAGAAAGTGTATGACAGACGTAGGTTCCCTAGCACTCTCCTCCCCAGCAGAGACATGTGCAGGTGGTTGGGGCCTGATCCTGCGTGTCTGGGTTCCTGCCCACAGCCCCAACTCAGGGGAAGCAGCCCCTGAGGCAAGACCTGCTGGAGGAGCCCTGCGCCCCCGCCTGATAGGCGAGTGCACAGCCAGCAGGGAAGCGAGCCTCCTCGGGGGGAAGAGGAGGCAGCCCAGCCCCGTCAAGTTGAAAGCCCTGCTTGCACGGAGCTAAGTGCGCCTCCAGTACGGCAGAGCTCTAGCTCTGCTCAGAGCCCCGATCTGGCAGAGTTCCTGGGCGCGAGGCTGCTCTGCCGGGGCTAGCCTTGCCCAGACTTGCCTTGCTTTTAGGCTGCCTCTCCAGGAAGGAGCAGGCAGCAGGAGCCTGGGAGTCGCCACTGGCGCCTTTCTTGCCTCAGCTCCAATCCTGCCTTGCCTTTGCACTTAGGTCCCAGTCCTCCTTAAGGAGAGCTTAGGGGCTGGTGGGTTGCACACTGCCAAGGGCTCCAGCAGTGAGAATTCTGTCAGAGGGAAGGGAAGGGCAACTGCAGGGCTCCTCCAGCGGTTGCTTGGCCGCCCAGATTCAGCGCCACACGGAGAGCACCAGGCTCCCAGGCCCCTGGCTGGGGTTTTCAGCCCCGCACACACGGAGGCTGATTCCTTGGGTGCCCAGAAAGTGTATGACAGACGTAGGTTCCCTAGCACTCTCCTCCCCAGCAGAGACATGTGCAGGTGTTTGGGGCCTGATCCTGCGTGTCTGGGTTCCTGCCCACAGCCCCAACTCAGGGGAAGCAGCCCCTGAGGCAAGACCTGCTGGAGGAGCCCTGCGCCCCCGCCTGATAGGCGAGTGCACAGCCAGCAGGGAAGCGAGCCTCCTCGGGGAAGAGGAGGCAGCAAGTCCCCGTCAAGCTGAAATCCCTGCTTACACGAAGCTAAGTGCGACTCCAGTACGGCAGATCTCTAGCTCTTCAGAGGCCCGATCTGGCAGAGTTCCTGGCACCAAGATGCTCTGCCATAGGCGAGCCTTGCGCAGACTTGCCTTGCTTTAAGGCTCCCTCCCCAGGAAGGAGCAGGCTGTGTGAGGCTCGGAAACGCCACTGGCGCCTTCCTGGCTTCAGCTCTACCCCTGCCTTGCCTTTGCACTTAGGTCCCAAGCGTCCTTGAGGAGGGCTTAGGGGCTGGTGGGTTGCACACTGCCAAGGGCTCCAGCAGTGAAAGCTCTGTCAGAGGGAAGCGAAGGGCAACAGCAGGGCTCCTTCAGCGGTTCCTTGGCCGCCCAGACAAAGCTCCGCACGGAGAGCACCAGGTTCCAAGGGCCCCTGGCTGGGTTTTGCATCCCCACACTCCCAGAGGCTGACTCCGTGGGTGCCTAGAAAGTGTGTGAGAGACGTAGGTTCCCTAGCACTCTCCTCCCCAGCAGAGACATGTGCAGGTGGTTGGGGCCTTATCCTGCGTGTCTGGGTTCCCGCCCACAGCCTCAACTCAGGGGAAGCAGCCCCTGAGGCAAGACCTGCTGGAGGAGCCCTGCGCGCCCGCCTGATAGGCGAGAGCACAGCCAGCAGTGTAGCGAGCCTCCTCGGGAGAAGAGGAGGCAGCCGAGCCCAGTCAAGAGGAAAGCCCTGCTTGCACGGAGCTAAGTGGCCTCCAGTACGGCAGAGCTCTAGCTCTGCTCAGAGCCCCGATCTGGCAGAGTTTCTGGCGCGAGGCTGCTCGGCCGGGGGCTCGCCTTGCCCAGACTTGCCTTGCTTTTAGGCTCCCTCCCCAGGAAGGAGCTGTCTGAGCGAGCCTGGGAGACGCCACTGGTGCCTTCCTTGCCTCAGCTCCAATCCTGCCTTGCCTTTGCACATAGGTGCCAGGCGTCGTTGGGAGGGCTTAGGGGGGTGGGTTGCACACTGCCAAGGGCTTCAGCAGTGAGAGCTCTGTCAGAGGGAAGGGAAGGGCAACTGCAGGGCTCCTCCAGCGGTTTCTAG
The DNA here is from genome assembly GCF_001704415.2 of Capra hircus. NCBI lineage: Eukaryota > Metazoa > Chordata > Mammalia > Artiodactyla > Bovidae > Capra > Capra hircus. The sequence goes on from NW_017195461.1 coordinate 5,780, forward strand.
GCCGCCTAGAATCAGCGCCGCACCGAGAGCACCAGGCTCCCAGGGCCCCTGGCTGGGGTTTTCAGCCCCGCACACACGGAGGCTGATTCCTTGGGTGCCCAGAAAGTGTATGACAGACGTAGGTTCCCTAGCACTCTCCTCCCCAGCAGAGACATGTGCAGGTGGTTGGGGCCTGATCCTGCGTGTCTGGGTTCCTGCCCACAGCCCCAACTCAGGGGAAGCAGCCCCTGAGGCAAGACCTGCTGGAGGAGCCCTGCGCCCCGCCTGATAGGCGAGTGCACAGCCAGCAGGGAAGCGAGCCTCCTCGGGGGAAGAGGAGGCAGCCCAGCCCGTCAAGTTGAAAGCCCTGCTTGCACGGAGCTAAGTGCGCCTCCAGTACGGCAGAGCTCTAGCTCTGCTCAGAGCCCCGATCTGGCAGAGTTCCTGGCGCGAGGCTGCTCTGCCGGGGGCTAGCCTTGCCCAGACTTGCCTTGCTTTTAGGCTGCCTCTCCAGGAAGGAGCAGGCAGCAGGAGCCTGGGAGTCGCCACTGGCGCCTTTCTTGCCTCAGCTCCAATCCTGCCTTGCCTTTGCACTTAGGTCCCAGTCCTCCTTAAGGAGAGCTTAGGGGCTGGTGGGTTGCACACTGCCAAGGGCTCCAGCAGTGAGAATTCTGTCAGAGGGAAGGGAAGGGCAACTGCAGGGCTCCTCCAGCGGTTGCTTGGCCGCCCAGATTCAGCGCCACACGGAGAGCACCAGGCTCCCAGGCCCCTGGCTGGGGGTTTTCAGCCCCGCACACACGGAGGCTGATTCCTTGGGTGCCCAGAAAGTGTATGACAGACGTAGGTTCCCTAGCACTCTCCTCCCCAGCAGAGACATGTGCAGGTGTTTGGGGCCTGATCCTGCGTGTCTGGGTTCCTGCCCACAGCCCCAACTCAGGGGAAGCAGCCCCTGAGGCAAGACCTGCTGGAGGAGCCCTGCGCCCCCGCCTGATAGGCGAGTGCACAGCCAGCAGGGAAGCGAGCCTCCTCGGGGGAAGAGGAGGCAGCAAGTCCCCGTCAAGCTGAAATCCCTGCTTACACGAAGCTAAGTGCGACTCCAGTACGGCAGATCTCTAGCTCTGTTCAGAGGCCCGATCTGGCAGAGTTCCTGGCACCAAGATGCTCTGCCATAGGCGAGCCTTGCGCAGACTTGCCTTGCTTTAAGGCTCCCTCCCCAGGAAGGAGCAGGCTGTGTGAGGCTCGGAAACGCCACTGGCGCCTTCCTGGCTTCAGCTCTACCCCTGCCTTGCCTTTGCACTTAGGTCCCAAGCGTCCTTGAGGAGGGCTTAGGGGCTGGTGGGTTGCACACTGCCAAGGGCTCCAGCAGTGAAAGCTCTGTCAGAGGGAAGCGAAGGGCAACAGCAGGGCTCCTTCAGCGGTTCCTTGGCCGCCCAGACAAAGCTCCGCACGGAGAGCACCAGGTTCCAAGGGCCCCTGGCTGGGTTTTGCATCCCCACACTCCCAGAGGCTGACTCCGTGGGTGCCTAGAAAGTGTGTGAGAGACGTAGGTTCCCTAGCACTCTCCTCCCCAGCAGAGACATGTGCAGGTGGTTGGGGCCTTATCCTGCGTGTCTGGGTTCCCGCCCACAGCCTCAACTCAGGGGAAGCAGCCCCTGAGGCAAGACCTGCTGGAGAGCCCTGCGCGCCCGCCTGATAGGCGAGAGCACAGCCAGCAGTGTAGCGAGCCTCCTCGGGAGAAGAGGAGGCAGCCGAGCCCAGTCAAGAGGAAAGCCCTGCTTGCACGGAGCTAAGTGGCCTCCAGTACGGCAGAGCTCTAGCTCTGCTCAGAGCCCCGATCTGGCAGAGTTTCTGGCGCGAGGCTGCTCGGCCGGGGGCTCGCCTTGCCCAGACTTGCCTTGCTTTTAGGCTCCCTCCCCAGGAAGGAGCTGTCTGAGCGAGCCTGGGAGACGCCACTGGTGCCTTCCTTGCCTCAGCTCCAATCCTGCCTTGCCTTTGCACATAGGTGCCAGGCGTCGTTGGGGAGGGCTTAGGGGGTGGGGTTGCACACTGCCAAGGGCTTCAGCAGTGAGAGCTCTGTCAGAGGGAAGGGAAGGGCAACTGCAGGGCTCCTCCAGCGGTTTCTAGGCGCCTAGAATCAGCGCCGCACCGAGAGCACCAGGCTCCCAGGGCCCCTGGCTGGGGTTTTCAGCCCCGCACACACGGAGGCTGATTCCTTGGGTGCCCAGAAAGTGTATGACAGACGTAGGTTCCCTAGCACTCTCCTCCCCAGCAGAGACATGTGCAGTGGTTGGGGCCTGATCCTGCGTGTCTGGGTTCCTGCCCACAGCCCCAACTCAGGGAAGCAGCCCCTGAGGCAAGACCTGCTGGAGGAGCCCTGCGCCCCGCCTGATAGGCGAGTGCACAGCCAGCAGGGAAGCGAGCCTCCTCGGGGGAAGAGGAGGCAGCCCAGCCCCGTCAAGTTGAAAGCCCTGCTTGCACGGAGCTAAGTGCGCCTCCAGTACGGCAGAGCTCTAGCTCTGCTCAGAGCCCCGATCTGGCAGAGTTCCTGGCGCGAGGCTGCTCTGCCGGGGCTAGCCTTGCCCAGACTTGCCTTGCTTTTAGGCTGCCTCTCCAGGAAGGAGCAGGCAGCAGGAGCCTGGGAGTCGCCACTGGCGCCTTTCTTGCCTCAGCTCCAATCCTGCCTTGCCTTTGCACTTAGGTCCCAGTCCTCCTTAAGGAGAGCTTAGGGGCTGGTGGGTTGCACACTGCCAAGGGCTCCAGCAGTGAGAATTCTGTCAGAGGGAAGGGAAGGGCAACTGCAGGGCTCCTCCAGCGGTTGCTTGGCCGCCCAGATTCAGCGCCACACGAGAGCACCAGGCTCCCAGGTCCCCTGGCTGGGGTTTTCAGCCCCGCACACACGGAGGCTGATTCCTTGGGTGCCCAGAAAGTGTATGACAGACGTAGGTTCCCTAGCACTCTCCTCCCCAGCAGAGACATGTGCAGGTGTTTGGGGCCTGATCCTGCGTGTCTGGGTTCCTGCCCACAGCCCAACTCAGGGGAAGCAGCCCCTGAGGCAAGACCTGCTGGAGGAGCCCTGCGCCCCGCCTGATAGGCGAGTGCACAGCCAGCAGCGAGTGCAAGCGAGCCTCCTCGGGGGAAGAGGAGGCAGCAA
>NW_017195462.1:0-8908 GCF_001704415.2 Capra hircus
CGAGGCTAATCACAGCTAAACTCTGGAACTTCCAAAGGGTCCTTCACACCCTTGCTGCATCTCAAGAAGTTCCCAAATATCCGTCTCCACTCGAGAGGAACTACGAGTGTCCCGCCCTCATCCAGAGGAGCCCCATTTTACCCCTCCTAGCTTGAGAGAAGGGGATCCTTTCCCTGCGTGTTCGGTAAAAAATTCTCGGATTTCCGTCGCAACTCAAGAGGAGGCGCTCTTCCACAGGAAAGGCGAGAGAAACTCCAGGGTCGTGCCACCATTCCCAGAGACCCAGATGTCTCAGTCCATTCCAGGGAAACCTGTTTTCCCTGCACTGCCTCGACTTTCATGCCGAGGAACGACTCACACTACGGTGGCACGTGGTACAAACCTGTGGGAAGCCTCGTGGGAAAGCCTCGAGGGATAGCCACAGATCCCTTGATCCACGGGAAGGGAAGCGTGAATCTGCTGCTTCAGCTCGGGAGGAAAGCTCACGTGCATGCCCCCACTCGAGACGACGAAAGACTCCCCTGGGGAGACTCGAGAAGTAGCCCAAGATCCATGTCAGCAATGGAGAGGAATCCTCAGGTTCCGGCACCGACTCCACACAAGATCTTAGGCCCCGGCCTCGACGGGAGAGGAGTCCCGAGAGGCCCCCGAACAACTCGCCTGGGATCTGACCTTTCCTGAGGCCACCAGAGCGGGTCGCTGAGGTCCCCATCGGAAGTCGAGAGCACCTGCCGCAACAAGAGAAAATCCAGTGGATTTCCCCTGAGGCGAGATGAGGCCCATTTCTGCTGAGGTGTCTCGAGGCTAATCACACCAAACCTCTGTAACTTCCAAAGGGTGATTCACACCCTTGCTGCAACTCAAGAAGTTCCCCGACATACCCGTCTCCACTTGAGAGGAAGCACGAGAGTCCCGCTCACATCCAGAGGAACCCCGTTTCCGCCTCCTAGCTCGAGAGGAGGGATCATTTCCTTTCGTGGTCGGGAAAGAATACCCAGCGTTCCCGTCGCTTCTCAAGAGGAGTCGCTCTCCACAGGAAAGGCGAGAGGAACTCCAGGGTGGTGCCACCATTCACAGAGTCCCCCAGATGTCTCAGTCCATTCCAGGGAAACCTGTTTGCCCTGCACTGCCTCGACTTTCCTGCCAAGGATAGACTCACACCACGGTGGCACGTGGGACAGCCCTGTGGGAAAGCCTCGTGGGAAAGCCTTGTGGGAAAGCCTCGTGAGGAAGCCTCGAGGGAAAGCCACTGATCCCTTGATCCAGGCGACGGGAGCATGACACTGCTGCTACACCTCGGGAAGAAAGCGCAGGTGCATGCCCCCACTCGAGATGAGGAGTGACTCCCATGGGGAGACTCCAGAAGTACCCCAAGATCCATGTCAGCACTGGAGAGGAAACCTCAGGTTCTGGCACCGACTCCACACAAGTTCTTAGGCCCCAGCATCGACGGAAGAGGAATCGCGAGAGGCCCCGAGCAACTCGAATGGGGAATGGCCTTTCCTGAGGCCCCCAGAGCGGGTCCCTGAGATCCCCGTCGTAAGTCGAGAGCACCTGCCCTAACTCGAGAAAATCCTGGAGGTTCTCCCCTCCAGGCGAGATGAGGCCCATTTCTGCTGAGGCATCTCCAGGCTAATCACACCTAACCTCTGTAACTTACAAAGGGTCCTTCCCATCCTTGCTGCAACTCAAGAAGTTCCCCGACATACCCGTCTCCTCTCGAGAGGAAGCACGAGAGTCCCGCCCACATCAAGAGGAGCCCCGTTTCCGCCTCATAGCTTGAGAGCAGGGATCCCTTCCCTACGTGGTCGGGAAAGAATTCCCGGCGTACCCGTCGCATCTCAAGAGGAGGTGCTCTCCACAGGAAAGGCGAGACGAACTCCAGGGTCGTGCCACCATTCCCAGAGTCCCCCAGATGTCTCAGTCCATTCCAGGGAAAACTATTTTCCCTGCACAGAATCGACTTTCAAGCCTAGGATCGACTCACACCACGGTGACACGTGGGACAGACCTGTGGGCAAGCCTCGAGGGAAAGCCTCGAGGGAAAGCCACAGATCCCTTGATCCACGCGAAGGGAAGCGCGACACTGCTGCTACAGCTTGGGAGTAAAGCGCACGTGCATGCCCCCACTCGAGACGAGGACTGACTCCCCTGGGGAGACTCCAGAAATACCCCAAGATCCATGTCAGCACCGGAGAGGAAACCTCAGGTTCCGGCACCGACTTCACACAAGGTCTTAGGCCCCGGCATAGACAGGAGAGGAATCCTGAGATGCCCCCGAGCAATTCGCTGGGGACTGGCCTTTCCTGAGGCCACCAGAGCGGGTCCCTGAGGTCCCCGTCATAAGTCGAGAACACCTGCCGCAACTCGAGAAAATCCAGGAGGTTCTCCCCTCCAGGAGAGATGAGGCCCATTTCCGCTGAGGCATCTCGAGGCTAATCACACCTAACCTCTGGAACTTCCAAAGGGTCCTTCACACCCTTGCTGCAACTCAAGAAGTTCCCCGACATACCCGTCTCCACTCGAGAGGAATCACGAGAGTCCCTCCCTCATCCAGAGGAGCGCGGTTTCCGCCTCCTAGCTCGAGAGGAGGGATCTTTCCCTGCGTGGTCGGGAAAGAATTCCCGGCGTTCCTGTCGCATCTCAAGAGGAGGCGCTCTCCCCAGGAAAGGCAAGAGGAACTCCAGGGTCGTGCCACCATTCCCAGAGTCCCCCAGATGTCTCAGTCCATTCCAGGGAAACCTGTTTTCCCTGCACTGCCTCGACTTTCAAGCCGAGGATCGACTCACACCACGGTGGCACGTGGGACAGCCCTGTGGGAAAGCCTCGTGGGAAAGCCACAGATCCCTTGATCCACGCGAAGGGAAGCGTGACACTGCTGCTACAGCTCGGGAGGAAAGCGCACGTGCATGCCCCCACTCGAGACGAGGACTGACTCCCCTGGGGAGACTCCAGAAGTACGCCAAGATCCATGTCAGCACTGGAGAGGAATCCTCAGGTTCCGGCACCGACTCTACACAAGGTCTGATGCCGGGGTCCAGCCCCGGTGGATCCAGGGAATTCGAAGGGTGGACGGCGTTGGCGTGGAAAGACTTGTTTATTTATTAATGTAAGATTAGATTAGGAAACTATAGTGTAGTAAGAAGATTAAGTGGAGGAAGAAGGCTGAATAGCTTGGTTTACTCGGACGGTCAATAAAATTCCAGACAAGGAATTTGCACCTCCTACGTTGGCCACCGGCGCCCGCTTGAATATCTAAGGGTGCCTCGCCTTAAGCTCCCTTTCGTGCGGGTCTTAACAGCCAGGGCAAGTAAGTAGACCTGGCGAGACTCCGCACTCCAGGTGGAGATTCATCCTGAAGTTATAGTAAAGAGCAGAGAGAAGGAAAGTTAGAGAAGAAGAAAGAGAGAGAAAGACACGGGGGGAGCCAGAGTCCCAAGAAACCAGGCTGAGAGACTAGTTCGAGAAGCTGGTCCGAGAATCTGGCCCCCGGCCCCTGGCCTCCTCCTTTATTGTTCAGAAGGCCTTTTATACTTTTGATAAAACATGGAGATCAATGGATAACACAAAATTATATAGTGTTCGCAACCCAGATTCTTTCTGTATATCATTTTGTATACAAAAGGTCTCAGGTGATTTACATTATCTTCTGGCCAAGAGGCTTGTTAACACTTTTTGGCTCTCTTCCTTAATGAATGTTAATTTTGTTTCCCCTGAAGTGTTTTTCTTTAATCTGCATCTCCTTAAAGCATTAAAGTTACATCTCTATAGAACAAAGGTGCAGTGGGTTATAACAAAGAAGGTACTTAACTCAAAGATCTAATGTTGCTAATACCAGGTCTACTACTTGTTTTTCTATATACCAACTATATCTAAAAATAAAGGATATGAAAATTTGGCAGCAAGCATTGACCCCAAAAATGAAACTTTTAATCAGTCCTATTCTAAAGATTTTGACTCCTCGGAAGCTCCTGCATTCCTAGGATGTTTTAAGCTTCCTGTGCCTCCTGCGGTCAGGAGGCCTCAAACAATCACAAGCGCAGCTGTACGAGTCCTACAGGCAGGCTAGAAAGAAATCAGAGGGTTTTTGGATTGAAACACTCTTTCAAATGCAGAAGACTAACGGCCTGAATTGACTTTTTCCAGAAAAGGTCAGAAGAGTGAAAAAGCAGAGCACAAAAACCGGCAGATTTTTGTTGGGGTACGTGCTTAAAAATTTCAAGAGGAATCCCTGAAGTCTGAGCACGCCTTGCGTATGTCAGCTTCCTTCCTCATAACCTTGTCACGGGCGGGCTACCTCACACTGGCTCCCGGCAGTCTTAGGCCCCGGCATCGACGGGAGAGGAATCCCGAGAGGCCCCCGAGCAACTCGCATGCGGACTGGCCTTTCCTGAGGCCACCAGAGCGGGTCCCTGAGGTCCCCGTCGTAAGTCGAGAGCACCTGCCACAACTCGAGAAAATCCAGGAGGTTCTCCCCTCCAGGCGAGATGAGGCCCATTTCCGCTGAGGCATCTCGAGGCTAATCACACCTAACCTCTGGAACTTCCAAAGGGTCCTTCACACCCTTGCTGCAACTCAAGAAGTTCCCCGACATACCCGACTCCACTCGAAAGAAGCACGAGAGTCCCGCCCACATCCAGAGGAGCCCCGTTTCCGCCTCCTAGCTCGAGGGGAGGGATCCTTTCCCTGCGTGGTCAGGAAAGAATTCCCGGCATTTCCGTCGCATCTCAAGGGGAGGCGCTCTCCAAAGGAAAGGCGAGAGGAACTCCAGGGTCGTGCCACCATTCCCAGAGTCCCCCAGATGTCTCAGTCCATTCCAGGGAAACCTGTATTCCCTACACTGCCTCCACTTTCAAGACGAGGATCGACTCACACCACGGTGGCACGTGGGACAGCCCTGTGGGAAAGCCTCGAGGGAAAGCCTCGTGGGAAAGACTCGAGGGAAAGTTGCAGATCACTTGATCCACGCGAAGGGAAGCATGACACTGCTGCTACATCTCGGGAGGAAAGCGCCCGTGCATGCCACCACTCGAGACGAGGACTGACTCCTCTGGGGCGACTCCAGACGTACCCCAAGATCCATGTCAGCACTGGAGAGGAATCCTCAGGTTCCGGCACCTACTCCACACAAGGTCTTAGGCCCCGGGATCGACGGGAGAGGAATCCCGAGAGGCCCCCGAACAACTCGCTTGGGGACTGGCCTTTCCTGAGGCCACCAGAGCGGGTCCGTGAGGTCCCCGTCGTAAGTCGCGAGCACCTGCCGCAACTCGAGAAAATCCAGGAGGTTCTCCCCTCCAGGCGAGATGAGGCCCATTTCCCCAGAGGCATCTCGAGGCTAATCACACCTAACGTCTGGAACTTACAAAGGGTTTTTCACACCCTTGCTGCAACTCAAGAATTTCCCCGACATACCCGTCTCCACTCGAGAGGAATCACGAGAGTCCCGCCCTCATCCAGATGAGCCCCGTTTCCGCCTCCTAGCTCGAGAGGAGGGATCCTTCCCCTGCGTGGTCGGGAAAGAATTCCCGGCATTTCCGTCGCATCTCAAGAGGAGACACTCTCCACAGGAAAGGCGAGAGGAACTCCAGGGTCGTGCCACCATTCCCAGAGTCCCCCAGATGTCTCAGTCCATTCCAGGGAAACCTGTTTTCCCTGCACTGCCTCGACTTTCAAGCCGAGGATCGACTCACAACACGGTGGCACGTGGGCAGCCTTGTGGGAAAGCCTCGTGGGAAAGCATCGTGGGAAAGCCTCGAGGGAAAGCCACAGATCCCTTGATCCACGCGAAGGGAAGCGTGACACTGCTGCTACAGCTGGGGAGGAAAGCGCACGTGCATGCCCCCACTCGAGACGAGGACTGACTCCACAGGGGAGACTCAGGAAGTACCCAAGATCCATGTCAACACTGGAGAGGAATCCTCAGGTTCCGGCACCGACTCCACACAAGGTCTTAGGCCGCGGCATCGATGGGAGAGGAATACCGAGAGGCCCCCGCGCAACTCGCATGGGGACTGGCCTTTCCTGAGGCCACCAGATCATGTCCCTGAGGTTCCCGCCGTAAGTCGAGAGCACCTGCCGCAACTCGAGAAAATCCAGGAGGTTCTCCCCTCCAGGCGAGATGAGGCCCATTTCCGCTGAGGCTTCTCGAGGCTAATCACACCTAACCTCTGGAACTTTCAAAGGGTCCTTCACAACCTTGCTGCAACTAAAGAAGTTCCCCGACATACCCGTCTCGACTCGAGAGGAAGCACGAGAGTCCCGCCCACATCCAGAGGAGCCCCGTTTCCGCCTCCTAGCTCGAGAGGAGGGTTCCTTTCCCTGCGTGTTCAGGAAAGAATTCCTGGCCTTCCCATCGCAGCTCAAGAGGGGGCGCTCTCTACAGGAAAGGCGAGAGGAACTCCAGGGTCGTGCCACGATTCCCAGAGTCCCCCAGATGTCTCAGTCCACTCCAGGGAAACGTGTTTTCCTTGCACTGCCTCGACTTTCAAGCCGAGGAATGACTCACACCACGGTGGCACGTTGGACAGCCATTTGGGAAAGCCTCGTGGGAAAGCCTCGTGGGAAAGACTCGGGGAAAGCCACAGATTCCTTCATCCACGCGAAGGGAAGCGTGACACTACAGCTACAGCTCGGGAGGAAACTGCACGTGCATGCCCCAACTCGAGACGAGGACTGACTCCCTTAGGGAGACTCCAAAAGTACCCCAGGAACCATGTCAGCACTGGAGTGGAATCCTCCGGTTCCTGCACCGACTCTACACAAGGTCTTAGGCCCCAGCATCGACGGGAGAGGAATCCCGAGAGGCCCCATGCAACTAGCATGGGGACTGGCCTTTCCTGAGGCCACCAGAGCGGGTCCCAGAGGTCCTCGTCGTAAGTCGAGAGCACCTGCCGCAACTCAGAGAAAATCCAGGAGGTTCTCCCTTCCAGGCGAGATGAGGCCCATTTCCGGTGAGGCGTCTCGAGGCTAATCACACCGAACATCTGGAATTTCCAAAGGGTCCTTCACACCCTTGCTGCAACTCAAGAAGTTCCCCGACATACCCGTCTCCACTCGAAAGGAAGCACGAGATTCCGGCCCACATCCAGAGGAGCCCCATTTCCGCCTCCTAGCTCGAGAGGAGGGATCCTTTCCCTTCGTGTTCGGAAAGAATTCCCGACGTTTCCGTCGCATCTCAAGAAGAGGCGCTCTCCACAGGAAAGGCCGAGAGGAACTCCAGGGTCGTGCCACATTCCCAGAGTCCCCCAGATGTCTCAGTCCATTCCAGGGAAACCTGTTTTCCCTGCACTGCCTCGAGTTTCAAGCCGAGGATCGACTCACACCACGGTGGCACGTGGGACAGCCCTGTGGAAAGCCTCGTGGGAAAGCTCGAGGGAAAGCTCCTGATCCCTTGATCCACGCGAAGGGAAGCGTGACACTGCTGCTACAGCTCGGGAGGAAAGCCCACCTGCATGCCCCACTCGAGACGAGGACTGACTTCCCTGGGGAGACTCCAGAAATACCCCAAATCCATGTCAGCACTGGAGAGGAATCCTCAGGTTCCGGCACCGGCTCCACACAAGATCTTAGGCCTCTGCATCGACGGGAGAGGAATCCCGAGAGGCCCCCGAGCAACTCGCATGGGGACTGGCCTTTCCTGACGCCACTACAGCGGTCCCTGAGGTTCCCGTCGTAAGTCGAAGCACCTGCCGCAACTCGAGAAAATCCAGGAGGTTCTCCCCTCCAGGCGAGATGAGGCCCATTTCCACTGAGGCGTCTCCAGGCTAATCACACCTAACCTCTGGAACTTCCAAAGGGTCCTTCACACCCTTGCTGCAACTCGAGAAGTTCCCCGATATATTGTTTCCACTCGAGAGTAAGCACGAGAGTCCGCCCACATCCAGAGAAGCCCCCGTTTCCGCCTCCAAGCTCGAGAGGAGGGATCCTTTCCCTACGCGGTCGGGAAAGAATTCCCGGCGTTCCCGTCGCATCTCAAGTGGAAGCGCTCTCCACAGGAAACGCGAGAGTAACTCCAGGGTCGTGCCACATTCCCAGAGTCCCCCAGATGTCTCAGTCCATTCCAGGGAAACCTGTTTTCCCTGCACTGCCTCGACTTTCAAGCCGAGGATCGACTCTCACCACTGTGGCATGTGGGACAGACCTGTGGGAAAGCCTCGTGGGAAAGCCTCGAGGGGAAAGCCACAGATCCCTTGATACACGCGAAGGGAAGCGCGACACTGCTGCTACAGTTCGGGAGGAAAGGGCACGTGCATGCCCCCACTCGAGACGAGGACTGACTCCCCTGGGGAGACTCCAGAAGTACCCCAAGATCCATGTCAGAACTAGAAAGGAATTCTCAGTTTCCGACACCGACTCCACACAAGGTCTTAGGCCCTGGCATCGATGGGAGAGGAATCCCGAGAGGACCCCGAGCAAATCGCTGGGGACTGGCCTTTCCTGAGGCCACCAGAGCGGGTCCCTGAGGTCCCCGTAGTAATTCGAGAGCACCTGCCGCAACTTGAGAAAATCCAGGAGGTTCTCCCTTCTTGGCGAGATGAGGCCCATTTCACTGAGTTCTCTCAAGGCTAATCACACCTAACCTCTGGAACTTCCAAAGGGTCCTTCACACCCTTTCTGCAATTCAAGCAGATCACCAACATACCAGTCTCCACTCGAGAGGAAGAACGAGAGTCCCGCCCACATCCAGAGGAGCCCCGTTTCCGACTCCTAGCTCGAGAGCAGGGATCCTTTCCCTGCGTGGTCGGGAAAGAATTCCGGCGTTCCCATCGCATCTCAAGAGGGGGCGCTCTCCACAGGGAAGGCGAGAGGAACTCCAGGGTCGTGCCACCATTCCCAGAGTCCCACAGATGTCTTAGTCCATTCCAGGGAAACCTGTTTTCCCTGCACTGCCTCGACTTTCAAGAAGAGG
>NW_017195463.1:0-8908 GCF_001704415.2 Capra hircus
GTTTTAGGTGTGATTAGCCTCGAGACGCCTCAGCGGAAATGGGCCTCATCTCGCCTGGAGGGGAGAACCTCCTGGATTTTTCTCGAGTTGCGGCAGGTGCTCTCGACTTACGACTGGGACCTCAGGGACCCGCCTTGGTGGCCTCAGGAAAGGCCAGTCCCCATGCGAGTTGCTCGGGGCCTCTCGGATTTCCTCCCCGTCGATGCAGGGGCCTAAAACCTTGTGTGGAGTCGGTGCCGGAACCTGAGGATTCCTCTCCAGTGCTGACATGGATCTTGGGGTACTTCTGGAGTCTCCCCAGGGGAGTCAGTCCTCGTCTCGAGTGGGGCATGCACGTGCATTTCCTTCCGAGCTGTAGCAGCAGTGTCGCGCTTCCCTTCGCGTGGATCAAGGGATCTGTGGCTTTCCCTCGAGGCTTTCCCACGAGGCTTTCCCACAGGGCTGTCCCACGTGCCACCGTGGTGTGAGTCGATCCTTGGCTTGAAAGTCGAGGCAGTGCAGGGAAAACAGGTTTCCCTGGAATGGACTGAGACATCTGGGGGACTCTGGCAATGGTGGCACAACCCTGGAGTTCCTCTCGCCTTTCCTGTGGGAGAGCGCCCCCCTCTTGAAATGCGACGGGAACGCGGAATTCTTTCCGACCACGCAGGGAAAGGATCCTACTCTCGAGCTAGGAGGCGGAAACGGGTCTCTGCTGGATGTGGGCGGGAATCTCGTGCTTCCTCTCGAGCGGAGACCGGTTTTTCGAGGAACTTCTTGAGTTGCAGTAAAGGAGTGAAGACCCTTTGGAAGTTCCAGATGTTAGATGTGATTAGCCTCCAGACGCCTCAGTGGAAATGGGCCTCATCTCGCCTGGAGGGGAGAACCTCCTGGATTTTCTCGAGTTGCGGCAGGTGCTCTCGACTTACGACGGGACCTCAGGGACCCGCTCTGGTGGCCTCAGGAAAGGCCAGTCCCCATGCGAGTTGCTCGGGGCCTCTCGGGATTCCTCTCCCGTCGATGCGGGGCCTAAGACCTTGTGTGGAGTCGGTGCCGGAACCTGAGGATTCCTTTCCAGTGCTGACATGGATCTTGGGGTACTTCTGGAGTCTCCCCAGGGGAGTCAGTCCTCGTCTCGAGTGGGGGCATGCAGGTGCGCTTTCCTCCCGACTGTAACAGCAGTGTCGCGCTTCCCTTGCGTGGATCAAGGGATCTGGGCTTTCCTCGAGGCTTTCCCACGAGGTTTTCCCCGAGGCTTTCCACAGGGCTGTCCCACGTGCCACCGTGGTGTGAGTCGATCTCGGCTTGAAAGTCGAGGCAGTGCAGGGAAAACAGTTTCGCCTGGAATGGACTGAGACATCTGGGGACTCTGGGAATGGTGGACAGACCCTGGAGTTCTCTCGACTTTCCTGTGGAGAGCGCCTCCTCTTGAGATGCGAGGGAACGCCGGGAATTCTTTCCGACCACGCAGGAAAGGATCCCTACTCTCGAGCTAGGAGGCGGAAACGGGTCTCCGCTGGATGTGGGCGGGAATCTCGTGCTTCCTCTCGAGTGGAGACCGGTTTTGTCGAGGAACTTCTTGAGTTGCAGTAAGGAGTGAAAGACCCTTTGGAAGTTCCAGATGTTAGATGGCGATTAGCCTCCAGACGCCTGCAGCGGAAATGGGCCTCATCTCGCCTGGAGGGGAGAACCTCCTGGATTTTCTCGAGTTGCGGCAGGTGCTCTCGACTTACGACTGGGACCTCAGGGACCCGCTGTGGTGGCCTCAGGAAAGGCCAGTCCCCATGCGAGATGCTCGGGGCCTCTCGGGATTCCTCTCCCGTCGAAGCCGGGGCCTAAGACCTTGTGTGGAATCGGTGCCGGAACCTGAGGATTCCTCTCCAGTGCTGACATGGATCTTGGGGTACTTCTGGAGTCTCCCCAGGGGAGTCAGTCCTCGTCTCGAGTGGGGGCATGCAGTGCGCTTTCCTCCCGAGCTGTAGCAGCAGTGTCAGCGCTTCCCTTGCGTGGATCAAGGGATCTGGGGCTTTCCTCGAGGCTTTCCAGAGGCTTTCCCACGAGGCTTTCCCACAGGGCTGTCCCACGTGCCACCGTGGTGTGGTCGATCCTCGCTTGAAAGTCGAGGCAGTGCAGGGAAAACAGGTTTCCCTGGAATGGACTGAGACATCTGGGGACTCTGGGAATGTGCACAACCTGGAGTTCCTCTCACTTTCCTGTGGAGAGCGCCTCCTCTTGAGATGCGAGGGAACGCCGGGAATTCTTTCCGACCACGCAGGAAAGGATCCCTCTCTCGAGCTAGGAGGCGGAAACGGGTCTCTCTGGATGTGGGCGGGACTCTCGTGCTTCCTCTCGAGTGAGACCGGTTTGTCGAGGAACTTCTTGAGTTGCAGTAAGGTGTGAAGGACCCTTTGGAAGTTCCAGAGTTTAGGTGTGATTAGCCTCAGACGCCTCAGCGGAAATGGGCCTCATCTCGCCTGGAGGGAGAACCTCCTGGATTTTCTCGAGTTGCGGCAGGTGCTCTCGACTTACGACGGGACCTCAGGGACCCGCTGTGTGGCGTCAGGAAAGGCCAGTCCCCATGCGAGTTGCTCGGGCCCTCTCGGGATTCCTCTCCGTCGATGCGGGGCCTAAGACTTGTGTGGAGTCGGTGCCGGAACCTGAGGATTCCTCTCCAGTGCTGACATGGATCTTGGGGTACTTCTGGAGTCTCCCCAGGGAGTCAGTCCTCGTCTCGAGTGGGGCATGCACGTGCACTTTCCTCCGAGCTGTAGCAGCAGTGTCGCGCTTCCCTTCGTGTGGATCAAGGGATCTGTGGCTTTCCATCAAGGCTTTCCCACGAGGCTTTCCACAGTGCTGTCCCACGTGCCACCGTGGTGTGAGTCCAACCCGGCTAGAAAGTCGGGACAGTGCAGGGAAAACAGGTTTCCCTGGAATGGACTGAGACATCTGGGGGACTCTGGAATGTGGCACAACCCTGGAGTTCCTCTCACATTCCTGTGGAGAGCGCCTCCTCTGAGATGCGAAGGAAGCCGGAATTCTTTCCCGACCACGCAGGGAAAGGATCCCTACTCTCGAGCTAGGAGGCGGAAACGGGTCTCTGCTGGATGTGGGCGGGAATCTCGTGCTTCCTCTCGAGTCGAGACCGATTTGTCGAGGAACTTCTTGAGTTGCAGTAAAGGAGTGAAAGGACCCTTTGGAAGTTCCAGATGTTAGATGCGATTAGCCTCCAGAGCCTCAGCGGAAATGGGCCTCATCTCGCCTGGAGGGAGAACCTCCTGGATTTTCTCGAGTTGCGGCAGGTGCTCTCGACTTACGACTGGAAACTCAGGGACCCGCTGCTGGTGGCGTCCAGGAAAGGCCAGTCCCATGCGAGATTGCTGGAGGCCTCTCGGGATTCCTCTCCCGTCGAAGCCGGGGCCTAAGACTTGTGTGGAATCGGTGCCGGAACCTGAGGATTCCTCTCCAGTGCTTGACATGGATCTTGGGGTACTTCTGGAGTCTCCCCAGGGGAGTCAGTCCTCGTCTCGAGTGGGGGGCATGGCAAGTGCGCTTTCCTCCGAGCTGTAGCAGCAGTGTCGCGCTTCCCTTCGCGTGGATCAAGGGATCGGGCTTTCTGAGGCTTTCCATCGAGGCTTTCCCACGAGCTTTCCCACAGGGCTGTCCACGTGCCACCGTGGTGTGAGTCGATCCTCGGCTTGAAAGTCGAGGCAGTGTAGGGAAAACAGGTTTCCCTGGAATGGACTGAGACATCTGGGGACTCTGGAATGTGGCACGACCTGGAGTTCCTCTCGCTTTCCTGTGAGAGCGCCTCCTCTTGAGATGCGACGGAAGCGGGAATTCTTTCCCGACCACGCAGGGAAAGGAAGCCTCCTCTCGAGCTAGGAGGCGGAAACGGGGCTCCTCTGGTTGTGGGCGGACTCTCGTAATCCTCTCGAGTGGAGCCGGTATGTCGGGAACTTCTTGAGTTGCATCAAGGTGTGAAGGACCCTTTGGAAGTTCCAGAGTTAGGTGTGATTAGCCTCAAGACGCCTCAGTGGAAATGGGCCTCATCTCGACTGGAGGGGAGAACCTCCCTGGATTTTCTCGAGTTGCGGCAGGTGCTCTCGACTTACGACGGGGACATCAGGGACCCGCTCTGGTGGCCTCAGGAAAGGCCAGTCCCCTTGCGAGTTGCTCGGGGCCTCTCGGGGCTCTCGGGTTTCCTCTCCGGTCGATGCTGGGGCCTAAAACCTTGTGTGGAGTCAGTGCCGGAACCTGAGGATTCCTCTCCAGTGCTGACATGGATCTTGGGGTTCTTCTGGAGTCTCCCCAGGGGAGTCAGTCCTCGTCTCAAGTGGGGGCATGCACGTGCGCTTTCCTCCTGAGCTGAAGCAGCAGTGTCACGCTTCCCTATGCTTGGATCAAGGGATCTGTGGCTTTCCCTGGAGGCTTTCACACGAGGCTTTTCCCACGAGGCTTTCCCACAGGGCTGTCCCTCGTGCCACCGTGGTGTGAGTTGATCCTCGCTTGAAAGTCAAAACAGTGCAGGAAAACAGGTTTCCCTGGAATGAACTGAGACATCTGGGGGACTACTGCGAATGGTGGCACGACCCTGGAGTTCCTCTCGCCTTTCCTGTGGAGTGGTGCCTTCTCTTGAGAAGCGACGGGTACGCCGGGAATTCTTTCCCGAGCACGCAGGGAAAGGATCTCTCTTCTCGAGCTAGGAGGTGGAAACGGGGGCTCTTCTGGATATGGTCGGGACTCTCGTGCTTCCTCTCGAGTGGAGACGGGTATGTCGGGGAACTTCTTGAGATGCAGCAAGGGTGTGGAGGACCCTTCGGAAGTTCCAGTGTACAGGTGTGATTAGCCTCAGGACGCCTCAGCGGAAATGGGCCTGATCTCGCCTGGAGGGTAGAACCTCCTGGAGTTGATCGAGTTGTGGCAGGTGCTCTCGACTTATGACCGGGACCTTCAGGGACCCGCTCTGGTGGCTTCAGGAAAGGCCATTTCCTTGCGAGTTACACGGGGGCCTGTCAGGATTCCTCTCCCGTCGATGCCGGGGCCTAAGACGTTGTGTGGAGTCAGTGCCGGAACCTGAGGATTCCTCTCCAGTGCTGACATGGACCTTGGGTAATTCTGGAGTCTCCCCAAGGGAGTCAGTCCTCGACTCGAGTGGGGGCATGCACGTGCGCTTTCCTCCCGAACTGTAGCAGCAGGGTCGTACTTCCCTTCGCGTGGATCAAGGGATCAGGGGCTTTCCGACGAGGCTTTCACACAGGGCTTTCCCACGTGCCACCGTGGTTTGAGTCGATCCTCGGCTTGAAAGTCGAGGCAGTGCAGGGAAAACAGTTTTCCCTGGAATGGACTGAGACATCTGGTTGTCTCTGGGAATGGTGGCACGACCCTGGAGTTCCTCTCGCCTTTCCTGTGGAGAGCGCCTCCTCTTGAGATGCGACGGGAACGCCGGGAATTCTTTCAGGACCACGCAGGGAAAGAATCCCTCATCTCAGGCTAGGAGGCGGAAACGGGGCTCCTCTGGATGTGGCCGGGACTCTCGTGCTTCCTCTCAAGTGGAGACGGGTATGTCAGGGAACTTCTTGAGTTGCAGCAAGGGTGTGAAGAACCCTTTGGAAGTTCAGAGGTTAGGTGTGATTTGCCTCGAGGCGCCTCTGCGGAAATGGGCCTCATCTCGCTTGGAGGGGAGAACCTCCTGGATTTTGTCGAGTTGCGGCAGGTGCTATCGACTTACGACGGGGACTTCAGGGACCCGCTCTGGTGACCTCAGGAAAGGCAAGTCCCCGTGCAAGTTGCTCGGGGGCCTCTCGGGATTCCTCTCCCGTCGATGCTGGGGGCCTAAGACCTTGTGTGGAGTCAGTGCCGGAACCTGAGAATTCCTCTCCAGTGCTGACATGGATCTTGGGGTATTTCTCGAGTCTCCCCAGGGGAGTCAGTCCTCGTCTCGAGTGGGGGCATGCACATGCGCTTTCCTCCCGAGCTGTAGCAGCAGTGTCGTTCTTCCCTTCGCGTGGATCAAGGGATCTGTGGCTTTTCCCTCGAGGCTTTTCACACGAGGCTTTCCTCGAGGCTTTCCCACGAGGCTTCCACGAGGCTTTCCCACAGGGCTGTCCCACGTGCCACCGTGGTGTGAGTCGATACTCGCTTGAAAGTCGAGGCAGTACAGGGTAAACAGGTTTCCCTGGAATGGACCTGAGGCATCTGGGGGACTCTGGGAATGGTAGCACGACCCTGGAGTTCCTCTCGCCTTTCCTGTGGAGAGCGCCTCCTCTTGAGATGCGACGGAAATGCCGGGAATTCTTTCCCGACCACGCAGGGAAAGGATACCCTCCTCTCGAGGTAGGAGGCGGAAACGGGGCTCCTCTGGATGTGGGCGGGACTCTCGTGCTTCGTCTCAAGTGGCAGACGGGTATGTCGGGGAACTTCTTGAGTTGCAGCAATGGGTGTGAATGACCATTTGGAAGTTCCAGATATTAGAAGTGATTAGACTCCAGACGCCTCAGCGGAAATGGGCCTCATCTCGCCTGGATGGGAGAACCTCCTGGATTTTCTCGAGTTGTGGCAGGTGCTCTCGACTTACGATGGGACCTCAGGGACCCGTTCTGGTGGCCTCAGGAAAGGCCAGTCCCATGTGAGTAGCTTGGGGCCTCTCGGGATTCCTCTCGCCGTTGATGCCGGAGCCTAAGTTCTTGTGGGGAGTCGGTGCTGTAACCTGAGGATTCCTCTCCAGTGCTGACATAGATCTTGGGGTACTTCTGGAGTCTCCCCAGGGCAGGTCAGTCCTCTACTCGAGTGGGGCATGCACGTGCGCTTTCCTCCCGAGCTGTAGCAGCAGTGTCACGCTTCCCTTCGGTGGATCAACGGGATCTGTGGCTTTCCCTCGACGCTTTCCCAAGAGGCTTTTCACGAGGCTTTCCACAGGGCTGTCCCACGTGCCACCGTGGTGTGAGTCGATCCTCGGCTTGAAAGTCGACGCAGTGCAGGAAAACAGGTTTCTCTGGAATGGACTGAGACATCTGAGGGACTCTGGGAATGGTGGCAAGACCCTGGAGTTCCTCTCGCCTTTCCGGTGGAGAGCGCCTCCTCTTGAGATGCGACGGGAACGCCGGGAATTCTTTCCCGACCAGCAGGAAAGGATCCCTCGCTCGAGTATGAGGCGGAAACGGGGCTGCTCTGGATTTGGGCGGGACTCTCCGTGCTTCCTCTCGAGTGGAGACGGGTATGTCGGGGAACTTCTTGAGTTGCAGCAAGGGTGTGAAGGACCTTTGGAAGATTCGAGAGGTTAGGTTGTGATTAGCCTCGAGACGCCTCAGCAGAAATGGGCCTCATCTCGCCTGGAGGGGGAGAACCTCCTGGATTTTCTCGAGTTGCGGCAGGTGCTCTCGACTTACGACTGGGACCTCAGGGACCCGCTCTGGTGGCCTCAGGAAAGGCCAGTCCCATGCAGTTGCTCGGGGCTTCTCGGGATTCCTCTCCCGTCGATGCCGGGGCCTGACTTGTGTGGAGTCTGTGCCGGATCCTGAGGATTCCTCTCAGTGCTGACATGGATCTTGGGTACTCTGGAGTCTCCCAGGGAGTCATTCCTCTTCGCGAGTGGGGATATGCACGTGGGTTTTTCCTCCCGAGCTGTAGCAGCAGTGTCACGCTTCCTTTCGCGTGGATCATGGGATTTGTGGCATTCCCTCGAGGCTTTCTCAGGAGACTTCTCACGAGGCTTTCCACAGGGCTGTCCACTGCACCGTGGTGTGAGTCGATCCTCAGCTTGAAAGTCGAGCAGTGCAGGGAAAAAGGTTTCCGTGGAATGGAATGAGACATCTGGGGAGTGTGGGAACGGTGGCACGAACCTGGAGTTCCTCTCCCGTTTCAAGTGGAGAGCGCCTCCTCTTGAGATGCGACGGAAACTCGCGGGAATACTTTCCGACCACGCAGGGAAAGGATCCCTCCTCTAGAGCTATGAGGCGGAAACGGGGTCCTCTGTATGTGGGCGGACTCTCGTCCTTCTCTCGAGTGGAGTCGGGTATGACGGGGAACTTCTTGAGTTGCAGCAAGGGTGCTAAGGACCCTTGGGAATTCCAAGCGTTTAGGTGTGATTAGCCTCGAGGAGCCTCATCGGAAAAGGCCTCATCTCGCCTGGAGGGGAGAACCTAATGGATTTTCTCGAGTTGCGGCAGGTGCTCTCGACTTACGACTGGGACCTCAGGGACCCGCTCTGGTGGCCTCAGGAAAGGCCAGTCCCCATGCAGTTGCTCGGGGGCCTCTCGGGATTCCTCTCCCGTCGATGCCGGCCCTGGGACCTTGTGTGGAGTCTGTGTCGGATCCTGAGGATTCCTCTCCAGTGCTGACATGGATCTTGGGTACTTCTGGAGTCTCCCAGGGGAGTCATTCCTCGTCGCGAGTGGAGATATGCACGTGGGTTTTCCACCCGAGCTGTAGCAGCAGTGTCACGCTTCCCTTCGCGTGGATCATGGGATCTGTGGCTTTCCCTCGAGGCTTTCTCAGGAGACTTTCCCACGAGGCTTTCCCACAGGGCTGTCCCACATGCCACCGTGGTGTGAGTCGATCCTCAGCCTTGAAAGTCGAGGCAGTGTAGGGAAAAATGGTTTCTGTGGAATGGAATGAGACATCTGGGGGAGTGTGGGAACGGTGGCACGAACCTGGAGTTCCTCTCCCGTTTCAAGTGGAGAGCGCCTCCTCTTGAGATGCGACGGAAACGCCGGAATACTTTCCAGACCACGCAAGGAAAGGATCCCTCCTCTAGAGCTATGAGGCGGAAACGGGGCTCCTCTGTATGTGGGCGGGACTCTCGTCCTTCTTCTCGAGTGGAGTCGGTATGACGGGGAACTTCTTGAGTTGCAGCAAGGGTGTGAAGACCCGTGGGGAAATTCCAGCGTTTAATTGTGATTAGCCTTGAGGAGCCTCATCGGAAAAGGGCCTC
>NW_017195464.1:0-8908 GCF_001704415.2 Capra hircus
CTCTGGAATGGTGGCACGACCCTGGAGTTCCTCTCGTCTTTCCTGTGGAGAGGGCCTCCTGTTGAGATGCGACGGGAAACCCCGGAAAATTCTTTCCCGAACACACAGGGAAAGGATCCCTCCTCTCGAGCTAGGATGCGAAAACGCGGCTCCTCGCGATGTGGGCGGGACTCGCGTGCTTCCTCTCGAGTGGAGACGGGCATGCAGGGGAACTTCTTGGGTTGCAGCAAGGGTGTGAAGGACCCTTTGGATGTTCCAGAGGTTAGCTCTGATTAGCCTCGAGACGCCTCAGCACGAATGGGCCTCATCTCGCCTGCAGGGGAGAACCTCCTGGATTTTCTCGCGTTGCGGCATGTGCTCTTGACTTACGACGTGGACCTCATGGACTCGCTCTGGTGGCCTCAGGAAAGGCCAGTCCCCATGCGAGTTGCTCGGGGGCATCTCGGGATTCCTCTCCTGTAGATGCTGTGGATTAAGAGCTTGTGTGGATTCGGTGCCGGAACCTGAGGATTACTCTCCAGTGCTGACATGGAACTTGGGGTACTTCTGGAGTCTCCCCAGGGGAGTCAGTCCTCGTCTCGAGTGGGGGCATGCACGTGCTCTTTCCTCCCGAGCTGTAACAGCAGTGTCACGCTTTCCTTCGCGTGGATCAAGGGATCTGTGGCTTTCCCACGAGGCTTTCCCACAAGGCTTTCCCACGAGGCTTTCCCACAAGTCTTTCCCACGAGTCCAGGGTCGTGAAACCATTCCCAGAGTCCCCCAGATGTCTCAGTCCATTCCAGGGAACCTGTTTCCCTGCACTGCCTCCACTTTCAAGCCGAGGATCGACTCACACCACGGTGGCACGTGGGACAGCCCTGTGGGAAAGCCTCGTGGGAAAGCCTCGAGGGAAAGCCACAGATCCCTTGATCCACGCGAAGGGAAGCGTGACACTGCTGCTAAAGCTCGAGAGGAAAGCGCACGTGCAGGCCCCCACTCGAGACGAGGACTGACTCCCCTGGGGAGACTCAGAAGTACCCCAAGTTCTATGTCAGCACTGGAGAGGAATCCTCAGGTTCCGGAACAGACTCCACACAA
Organism: Capra hircus; assembly: GCF_001704415.2. Classification (NCBI taxonomy): domain Eukaryota; kingdom Metazoa; phylum Chordata; class Mammalia; order Artiodactyla; family Bovidae; genus Capra; species Capra hircus. Next base: position 1,078 of record NW_017195464.1, read on the forward strand.
GGTCTTAGGCCCTGGCATCGACGGGAGAGGAATCCCGAGAGGCCCCCGAGCAACTCGCATGGGGACTGGACCTTTCCTGAGGCCACCAGAGTGGGTCCCTGAGGTCCCCGTCGTAAGTCGAGAGCACCTGCCGCAACTCGAGAAAATCCAGGAGGTTCTCCCCTCCAGGCGAGATGAGGCCCATTTCCGCTGAGGCGTCTCGAGGCTAATCACATTTAACATGTGGAAATTCCAAAGGGTCCTTCACACCCTTGCTGCAACTCAAGAAGTTCCCCGACATACCTGTCTCCACTCGAAAGGAAGCACGAGAATACAGCCCACATCCAGGGGAGCCACGTTTTCGCCTCCTAGCTCGAGTGGAGGGATCCTTTCCCTGCGTGGTGGGGAAAGAATTCACAGCGTTTCCGTCGCATCACAAGAGGAGGCGCTCTCCACAGGAAAGGCGAGAGGAACTCCAGGGTCGTGCCACCATTCCCATAGACCCCAGATGTCTCAGTCCATTCCAGGGAAACCTGTTTTCCACTGCACTGCCTCGACTTTCAAGCCGAGGATCGAGTCACACCACGGTGGCACGTGGGATAGCCCTGTGGGAAAGCCTAGTGGGAAAGCCTCGTGGGAAAGCCTAGAGGGAAAGCCACAGATCCCTTGATCCCCGCGAAGGGAAGAGCGACACTTCTGCTACAGCTCGGAAGGAAAGCGCACGTGCATGCCACCACTCTAGACGAAGACTGACTCCCCTGGGGAGACTGCAGAAGTACCCCAAGATCCATGTCAGCACTGGAGAGGAATGCTCAGGTTCGGGCACTGTTCCACACAAGATCTTAGGCCCCAACATCGACGGGAGATGAAACCCGAGAGGCCCCCGTGTAACTCGCATGGGGACTGACCTTTCTTGAGGCCACCATAGCGGGTCCCTGTGGTCCCCGTCGTAAATCGAGAGCACATGCCGCAACTCGAGAAAATCCAGGAGGTTCTCCCCTCCAGGCGAGATGAGGCCCATTTGCGCTGAGGCGTCTCGAGGCTAATCACACCTAACATCTGTAAATTCCAAAGGGTCCTTCACACCCTTGCTGCAACTCAAGAAGTTACCCGACATACCCGTCTCCACTCGAGAGGAAGCTCGAGAATCCCGCCCACATCCAGAGGAGCCCCGTTTCTGCCTCTTAGCTCGAGAGGAGGGATCCTTTCACTGCGTGGTGGGGAAAGAATTCCCGCGTTCCCGTCGCATCTCAAGAAGAGGCGCTCTCCACAGGAAAGGCGAGAGGAACTCCAGGGTCGTGCCACCATTCCCCGAGACCCCCAGATTTCTCAGTCCATTCCAGGGAAACCTGTTTTCCCTGCAATGCCTCGACTTTCAAGCCGAAGATCGACTCACACCACGGTGGCACTTGTAACAGCCCTGTGGGAAAGCCTCGTGGGAAAGCCTCGTGGGAAAGCCTCGGAGGAGGGAAAGCCACAGATCCCTTGATCCACGCGAAGGGAAGCGTGACACTGCTGCTACAGCTCGAGAGGAAAGCGCACGTGCAGGCCCCCACTTGAGACGAGGACTGACTCCCCTGGGGAGACTTAGAAGTACCCCAAGATCCATGTCAGCACTGGAGAGGAACACTCAGGTTCCGGCACCCGATGCCAAACAAGGTCTTAAGCCAGCGTGACACTGCTGCTACAGCTCGAGAGGAAAGCGCACGTGCAGGCCCCCCACTTGAGACGAGGACTGACTCCCCTGGGGAAACTCAGAAGTACCCCAAGATCCATGTCAGCACTGGAGATGAATCCTCAGGTTCCGGCACGGACTCCAAACAAGGTCTTAGGCCCCGACTTCGACGGGAGAGGAATCCCGAGAGGCCCCCGAGCAACTCGCATGGGGACTGGCCTTTCCTGAGGCCACCAGAGCGGGTCCCTGAGGTCCCCGTCGTAGGTCGAGAGCACCTGCCGCAACTCGAGAAAATCCAGGAGGTTCTCCCCTCCAGGCGAGATGAGGCCCATTTCCGCTGAGGCGTCTCGAGGCTATTCACACCTAACCTCTGGGAATTCCAAAGGGTCCTTCACACCCTTGCTGCAACTCAAGAAGTTCCCCGACTTACCCGTCTCCACTCGAGAGGAAGCACGAGACTCCTGCCCACATCCAGAGGAGCCCCGTTTCCGCCTGCTAGATCGATGGAGGGATCCTTTCCCTGCGTGCTCCGGAAAAAATTCCCGGTGTTTCCGTCGCATCTCAAGAGGAGGTGCTCTCCACAGGAAAGGTGAGCGGAACTCCAGCGTCGTGCCACCATTCCCAGAGTCCCCCAGATGTCTCAGTCCATTCCAGGGAACCTGTTTTCCCTGCACTGCCTCGACTTTCAAGCCGAGGATGGACTCACACCACGGTGGCACGTGGGACAGCCCTGTGGGAAAGCCTCCTGGGAAAGCCTCCTGGGAAAGCCTCCTGGGAAAGCCTCGATGGAAAGCCACAAATCCCTTGATCCACGCGAATGGAAGCGCTACACTGCTGCCTCAACTCGGGAGGAAAGCGCACGTGCATGCTCCCTCTCGAGATGAGGACTGACTCCCCGGGGGAGACTCCAGATGTACCCCAAGATCCATGCCAGCACTGGGAGAGGAATCCTCAGGTTCCGGCACCGACTCCACACAAGGTCTTAGGCCCGGCATCGAAGGGAGAGGAATCCGGAGAGGCCCCCGAGCAACTCGCATGGGGTCTGGCCTTTCCTGAGGCCACCAGAGCGGGTCCCTGAGGTCCCCGTCGAAAGTCGAGAGCACCTGCCGCAACTCGATAAAATCCAGGAGGTTCTCCCCTCCAGGCGACATGAGGCCCATTTCCACTGAGGCGTCTCGAGGCTAATCACATCTAACATCTGGAACATCCAAAGGGTCTTTCACACCCTTGCTGTAACTCAAGAAGTTCCCCGACATACCCGTCTCCACTCGAGAGGAAGCACGAGAGTTCTGCCCACATCCAGAGGAGCCCCGTTTCCGCCTCCTAGCTCGAGAGGAGGGATCCATTCCCTGCGTGGTCGGGAAAGAATTCCCGGCGTTCCCGTCGACAACTCAAGAGGAGGCCCTCTCCACAGGGAAAGGCGAGAGGAACTCCAGGATCGTGACCACCATTTCCAGAGTCCCCCAGATGTCTCAGTCCATTCCAGGGAAACCTGTTTTCCCTGCACTGCCTCGACTTTCAAGCCGAGGATCGACTCACACCACGGTGGCACGTGGGACAGCCCTGTGGGAAAGCCTCGTGGGAAAGCCTCCTGGGAATGCCTCCTGGGGAAAGCCTCGATGGAAAGCCACAGATCCCTTGATCCACGCGAATGGAAGCGCCACACTGCTGCCACAAACTCGGGAGGAAAGCGCACGTGCATGCCCCCACTCGAGATGAGGACTGACTGCCCGGGGGAGACTCCAGAAGTACCCCAAGATCCATGTCAGCACTGGAGAGGAATCCTCAGGTTCCGGCACCGAATCCACACAAGGTCTTAGGCCCGGCATCGAAGGGAGAGGAATCCCGAGAGGCCCACAAGCAACTCGCATGGGGTCTGGCCTTTCCTGAGGCCACCAGAACGGGTCCCTGAGGTCCCCGTTGTAAGTTGAGAGCACCTGCCGCAACTCGAAAAAATCCTGGAGGTTATCCCCTCCAGGCGAGATCAGGCCCTATTTCTGCTGAGGCGTCTCGAGGCTAATCACATCTAACATCTGGAACTTCCAAAGGGTCCTTCACACCCTTGCTGCAACTCAAGAAATTCCCCGAAATACCCGTCTCCACTCGAGAGGAAGCACGAGAGTCCCGCCCACATCCAGAGAAGCCCCGTTTCCCCCTCCTAGCTCGAGCGGAGGGATCCTTTCCCTGCGTGTTCGGGAAAGAATTCCCGGCGTTCCCATCGCATCTCAAGAGGAGGCGCTCTCCACAGGAAAGGCGAGAGGAAATCCAGGGTCGTTCCACCATTCCCAGAGTCTCCCAGATGTCTCAGTCCATTCCAGGGAAACCTGTTTTCCCTGCATTGCCTCGACTTTCAAGCCCATGATCGACTCACACCACACGGTGGCACGTGGGACAGCCCTTGCGGGACAGCCCCTGTGGGAAAGCCTCGTGGAAAGCCACAGATCACTTGATCCACGCGTAGGAAGCGTGACCACGCTGCTACACCTCGGGAGAAAAGCGCACGTGCATTCCCCCTCTCGAGACGAGGACTGACTCCCCTGGGGAGACTCCAGAAGTACCCAAAGATCCATGTCAGCACTGGAGAGGTATCCTCAGGTTCGGCACCGAATCCACACAAGATCTTAGGCCCACGGCATCGACTGGAGAGGAATCCTGAGAGGCCCCCGAGCAACTCTCATGGGGACTGGCCTTCCCTGAGGCCACCAGAGCGGATCCCTGAGGTCCCCGTCGTAAGTCGAGAGCACCTGCCGCAACTCGAGAAAATCCAGGAGGTTCTCCCCTCCAGGCGAGATGAGGCCCATTTTTGCCTGAGGTGTCTCCAGGCAAATCACACCTAACCTCTGGAAAATTCCAAAGGGTCCTTCACACCCTTGCTGGCAACTCAAGAAGTTCCCCGACATACCCGTCTCCACTCGAGAGGAAGCACGAGAGTTCCGCCCACATAAAGAGGAGCTCCCGTTTCCACCACCTAGCTCGAGAGGATGGATCCATTCCCTGCGTGGTTGGGAAAGAATTCCCGGAGTTCCCGTCGCATTCTCAAGAGGAGGAGATCTCCACAGGAAAGGCGAGAGGAACTCCAGGGTCGTGCCACCATTCCCAGAGTTCCCCCAGATGTCTCCAGTCCATTCCAGGGAAACCTGTTTCCCTGCACTGCCTCCGCTTTCAAGCCGAGGATCGACTCACTACATGGTGGCACGTGGGACAGCCCTGTTTGAAAGCCTCGTGGAAAGCCTCTTGGGAAAGCCTCGATGGAAAGCCACAGATCCCTTGATCCACGCGAATGGAAGCGCCGCACTGCTGCCACAACTCGGGAGGAAAGCGCACGTGCATGCCCCCACTCGAGATGAGGACTGACTCCCCGGGGGAGACTCCAGAAGCACCCCAAGATCCATGTCAGCACGGGAGAGGAATCCTCAGGTTCCGGCACCAAATCCACACAAGGTCTTAGGCCCCGGCATCGAAGGGAGAGGAATCCAGAGAGGTCCCCGAGCAACTCCCATGGGGTCTGGCCTTTCCTAAGGCCACCAGAGCGGGTCACTGAGGTCCCCGTCGTAAAGTCGAGAGCACCTGCCGCAACTCGAGAAAATCCACGAGGTTCTCCCCTCCAGGCGACATGAGGCCCATTTCCACTGAGGCGTCTCGAGGCTAATCACATCTAACATCTGGAACATCCAAAGGGTCTTTCACACCCTTGCTGTAACTCAAGAAGTTCCCCGACATACCCGTCTCCACTCGAGAGGAAGCATGAGAGTTCTGCCCACATCCAGAGGAGCCCCGTTTCCGCCTCCAAGCTCGAGAGGAGGGATCCTTTCCCTGCGTGGTCGGGAAAGAATTCCCGGTGTTCCCGTCGCATCTCAAGAGGAGGCCCTCTCCACAGGAAAGGCGAGAGGAACTCCAGGGTCGTGACACCATTCCCAGAGTCCCCCAGATGTCTCAGTCCATTCCAGGGAAACCTGTTTTCCCTGCATTGCCTCCACTTTCAAGCCCAGGATCGACTCACACCACGGTTGCACGTGGGACAGCCCTGACGGGACAGCTCTGTGGGAAAGCCTCGAGGAGAAAGCCACAGATCCCTTGATCCACACAAAGGGAAGCGCTACACTGCTGCTACAGCTCGGGAGGAAAGCGCATGTACATGCCCCCACTCGAGACGAGCACTGACTCCCCTGGGGAGACTCCAGAAGTACCCCAAGATCCATGTTGGAACTGAAGAGGAATCCTCAGGTTCCGGCACCGACTCCACACAAGGTCTTAGGCCCCGGATCGACGGGAGAGGAATCCCGAGAGGCCCCCGGCAACTCGCATGGGGACTGGCCTTTCCTGAGGCCACCAGCGGGTCCCTGAGGTCCCCGTCGTAAGCCGAGAGCACCTGCCGCAACTCGAGAAAATCCAGGAGGTTCTCCCCTCCAGGCGAGATGAGGCCCATTTCCGCTGAGGCGTCTCGAGGCTAATCACACCTAACCTCTGGAACTTCCAAAGGGTCCTTCACACCCTTGCTGCAACTCAAGAAGATCCCCGACATACCCGTCTCCACTCGAGAGGAAGCACGAGAGTTCACCCCACATCCAGAGGAGCCCCGTTTCCGCCTCCTAGCTCGAGAGGAGGGATCCTTTCCCTGCGTGGTCGGGAAAGAATTCCCGAAGTTCCCGTCGCATCTCAAGAGGAGGCGCTCTCCACAGGAAAGGCGAGAGGAACTCCAGGGTCGTGCCACCATTCCCAGAGTCCCCCAGATGTCTCCGTCCATTCCAGGGAAACCTGTTTTCCCTGCACTGCATCGGCTTTCAAGCCAAGGATCGACTCACACCACGGTGGCACGTGGGACAGCCCTGTGGGAAAGCCTCGAGGGATAGCCTCGTGGGAAAGCCTCCGTGGGAAAGCCTCCTGGGAAAGCCTCAATGGAAAGCCACAGATCCCTTGATCCACGCGAAGGGAAGTGCCAAACAGCTGCCACAGCTAGGGAGGAAAGGGCACGTGCATACCCTCTCGAGACGAGGACTGACTCCCCTGGGGAGACTCCAGAAGTACCCCAAGATCCATGTCAGCACTGGAGAGGAAAGCTCACGTTCCGGCACCAAATCCACACCAGGTCTTAGGCCCCAGCATCGACGGGAGAGGAATCCCGAGAGGCCCGCGAGCAACTCGCATGGGGACTGGCCTTTCCTGAGGCCACCGGAGCAGGTCCCTGAGGTCCCCGTCAGAAGTCAAGAGCACCTGCCGCAACTCGAGAAAATCCGGGAGGTTCTCCCCTCCAGGCGAGATGAGGAACATTTCCATTGAGGCGTCTCGAGGCTATTCACACTTAAAGTCTGAACTTCCAAAGGGTCCTTCACACCCTTGCTGCAACTGAAGAAGTTCCCCGACATACCCGACTCCACTCGAGAGGAAGCACGAGAGTCCCGCCCACATACCAGAGGAGCCCCGTTTAGGCCTCCTAGATTGAGAGGTGGATCCTTTCCCTGCGTGGTCGGGAAAGAATTCCCGGCGTTCCCGTCGCATCTCAAGAGGAGGCGCTCTCCACAAGAAAGGCGAGAGGAACTCCAGGGTCGTGCCACCATTCCCAGAGTCCCCCAGATGTCTCAGTCCATTCCAGGGAAACCTGTCTTCCCTGCACTGCCTCGACTTTCAAGCCGTGGATCGACTCACACCACGGTGGCTCGTGGGATAGCCCTGGTGGGAAAACTTCTGGGAAAGCCTCCTGGGAAAGCCTCAAGGGAAAGCCACAGATCCCTTGATCCACAAGAAGGGAAGCGTGACACTGCTGTTACAGCTCGGGAGGAAAGCGCACGTGCATGCCCCCACTCGAGACGAGGACTGACTCCCCTGGGAGAGACTCCAGAAGTACCCCAAGATCCATGTCATCAATGGAGAGGAATCCTCAGGGTCTGGGACCGACTCCACACAGTTCTTAGGCCCCGGCATCGACGGGAGAGGAATCCCGAGAGGCCCCCGAGCAACTCGCATGGGGACTGGCCTTTCCTGAGGCCACCAGAGCAAGTCCCTGAGATCCCCGATGTAAGTCGAGAGCACCTGTCGCAACTCGAGAAAATCCAGGAGGTTCTCCCTCCAGGCGAGATGAGGCCCATTTCCGCTGAGGAGTCTTGAGGCTAATCACATCTAACATCTGGAACTTCCAAAGGGTCCCTCACACCTTTGCTGCAACTCAAGCAGTTCCCCGAC
>NW_017195465.1:0-8907 GCF_001704415.2 Capra hircus
ATGTCTCAGTCCATTCCAGGGAAACGTGTTTTCTCTGCACTGCCTCGACTTTCAAGCGAGGATCGACTCACACCGGTGGCATGTGGGACACCCCTGTGGGAAAGCCTCGAGGGATAGCCTCTTGGAAAGCCTCGAGGGAAATCCACAGATCCGTTGTTCCACGCGAAGGGAAGCGTGACTCTGCTGTTACAGCTCGGGAGGAAAGCGCACGTGCATGCCCCCACTTGAGTAGAGGACTGACTGCCCTGGGGAGACTCCAGAAGTACCCCAAGATCCATGTCAGCACTGGAGAGGAATATTCAGGTTCCGGCACCGACTCCACACAAGATCTTAGGCCCGGCATCGACAGGAGAGGAATCCCGAGAGGCCCCCGTGCAACTCGCATGGGGACTGGCCTTTCCTGAGGCCACCAGAGCGGTCCCTGAAGACCCCATCGTAAGTCGAGAGCACCTGCCGCAACTCGAGAAAATCGAGGATGTTCTCCCCTCCAGCCGACATGAGGCCCATTTCCACTGAGGCAACAAGAGGGTAATCACACTTAAACTCTGGAACTTCCAAAGGGTCCTTCACACCCTTGCTGCAACTCAAGAAGTTCCCTGACATACCCGTCTCCACTCAAGAGGAACCCGAGGGTCCCGCCCATATCCAGAGTGGCTCCGTTTCCACCTGCTAGCTCGAGAGGAGGCATCCTTTCCCTGCGTGTCGGGAAAGAATTCTAGCGTTCCCGTCTCATCTCAAGAGTAGGCGCTCTCCACAGGAAAGGCGAGAGGAACTCCAGTATCAGGCCCCATTCCCAGAGTCCCCCAGATGTCTCAGTCCATTCCAGGGAAACCTGTTTTCCCTGCACTGCCTCGACTTTCAAGCCGAGGATGGACTCACACCACGATGGCACGTTGGACAGCCCTGTGGGAAAGCCTCGTGGGAAAGCCTCGTGGGAAAGCCTCGAGGGAAAGCCACAGATCCCTTGATCCACGCGTAGGGAAGAGTGACACTGCTGCTACAGCTCGGGAGGAAAGCGCACGTGCATGCCCCCACTCGAGACGAGGACTGACTCCATGGGGAGACTCCAGAAGTTACCCGAAGATCCATGTCAGCATTGGAGAGGAATCCTCAGGTTCCGGCACCGACTCCACACAAGGTCTTAGGCCCCCGGCATCGACGGGAGAGGAATCCCGAGAGGCCCGCGAGAAACTGGCATGGGGACTGGCCTTTCCTGAGGCCACCAGATCGGGTCCCTGAGGTCCCCGTCTTAAGACGAGAGCACCTGCCGCAACTCGAGAACATCCAGGAGGTTCTCCCCTCCAGGCGAGATGAGGCCCATTTCCGCTGAGGCGTCTCGAGGCTAATCACATCTAACATCTGGAACTTCCAAAGGGTCCTTCACACCCTTGCTGCAACTCAAGAAGTTCCCCGACATACCCGTCTCCACTCAGAGGAATCCGAGAGTCCCGCCCATATCCAGAGTGGCCCCGTTTCCGCCTGCTAGCTCGAGAGGAGGGATCCTTTCCCTGCGTGGTGGGGAAAGAATTTCCGGCGTTCCGTTCGCATCTCAAGAGGAGGCGCTCTCCACAGGAAAGGCGAGAGGAACTCGAGGGTCGTGCCACCATTCCCTGAGTCCCCCAGATGTCTCAGTCCATTCCAGGGAAAACTGTTTTCCCTTCACTGCCTCGACTTTAAAGCCGAGGATCGACTCACACCACCGTGGCACGTGGGAAAGCCCTGTGGGAAAGCCTCGAGGGAACGCCTCATGGGAAAGTCTAGAGGGAAACCCACAGATCCCTTGATCCACGCAAAGGGAAGCGTGACACTGCAGCTACAGCTCGGGAGGAAAGCGCACGTGCATTCCCCCACTCGAGACGAGGACTTACGCCCCTGGGGAGACTCCAGAAGTCCCCGAAGATCCATGTCGGCACTGGAGAGGAATCCTCAGGTTCCGGCACTGACTCCACACAAGGTCTTAGGCCCCGGCACCGACGGGAGAGGAATCCCGAGAGGCCCCCGAGCAACTCGCATGGGGACTGGCCTTTCCTGAGGCCACCAGAGCGGGTCCCTGAGGTCCCAGTCGTAAGTCGAGAGCACCTGCCGCAACTCGAGAAAATCCAGGAGGTTCTCCCCTCCAGGCGACATGAGGCCCATTTCCGCTGAGGTATCTCGAGACTAATCACACCTTAACCTCTGGAACTTCTAAAGGGTCCTTCACACCCTAGCTGCACCTCAAGAAGTTCCCCGACATACCCGTCTCCACTCGAGAGGAAGCAGGAAAGTCCCGCCCACATCAAGAGGATGCCACGTTTCCGCCTCCTAGCTCGAGAGGTTTGATCCTTTCCCTGCGTGGTGGGGAAAGAATTCGCGGCGTTCCCGTCGCAACTCAAGAGGAGGCGCTCTCCAGAGAAAAAGTGAGAGGAACTCCAGGTCGTGCCACCATTGCCAGAGTCCCCCAGATATCTCAGTCCATTCCAGGGAACCTGTTTTCCCTGCACTGCCTCGGACTTTCAAGCCGAGGATCGACTCACACCACAGTGGCACGTGTGGCAGCCCTGTGGGAAAGCCTCGTGGGAAAGCCTCATGGGAAAGCCTCAAGGGAAAGCCACAGATCACTTGATCCACGCGAAGGGAAGCGCGACACTGCTGCTACAGTTCGGGAGGAAAGCGCACGTGCATCCCCCTCGAGACGAGGACTGACTCCCCTGGGGAGACTCCAGAAGTACCCCAAGATCCATGTCAGCACTGGGAGGAATCCTCAGGTTCCGGCACCGACTACACACAAGATCTTAGGCCCCGGCATCACCGGGAGAGGAATCCCGAGAGGCCCCCGAGCAACTCGCTTGGGGATTGTCCTTTCCTGAGGCCAACAGAGCGGGTCCCTGAGGTCCCGTCGTAAGTCGAGAGCACCTGCCGCAACTCGAGAAAATCCAGGAGGTTCTCCCTTCAGGCTAGATGAGGCCCATTTCTGCTGAGGCGTCTGGAGGCTAATCACACCTAACCTCTGGAACTTCCAAAGGGTCCTTCACACCCTTGCTGCAACTCAAGAAGTCTCCCAATATTCCCGTCTCTACTCGAGAGAAGCAAGAGAGTCCTGCCCACATCCAGAGGAGCCCCGTTTCCGCCTCCTAGCTAGAGAGGAGGGATCCTTTCCCTGCGTGGTCGGGAAGAATTTCCCGGCGTTTCCTGTCGCATCTCAAGAGGAGGCACTCTCCACAGGAAAGGCGAGAGGAACTCCAGGTCGTGCACCATTCCCAGAGTCCCCCAGATGTCTCAGTCCATTTCAGGGAAACCTGTTTTCCCCTGCACTGCCTCGAATTTCTAGCCGAGGATCGACTCACACCACGATGGCACGTGGACAGCCCTGTGGGAAAGCCTCGGTGGGAAAGCCTCGAGGGAAAGCCACAGATCCCTTGATCCACGCGAAGGGAAGCGTTGCACTGCTGCTACAGCTCGGAGGAAAGGCACGTTCATGCCCCCACACAAGACGACGACTAACTCCCCTGGGAGACTCCAGAAGTACCCAAGATCCATGTCAGACTGGGAGGAAACCTCAGGTTCCGGCACCGACTTCACACAGGTCTTAGCCCCGCATCGACGGGAGAGGAATCTCGAGAGGCCCCCGAGCAACTTGCATGGGACTGGCCTTTCCTGAGCCACCAGAGCGGGTCCTGAGGTCCCGTAGTAAGTCAAGAGCACCTGCCGCAACTCGAGAAAATCCAGGACGTTCTCCCTCCAGGCGAGATGAGGCCCTTTTCCTCTGAGGCGTCTCCGAGGCTAACCATACCTAACATCTGGAACTTCCAAAGGTTCCTTCGCACCCTTGCTGCAACTCAAGAAGTTCTCCGACATACCTGACTCCACTCGAGAAGAAGCACGAGAATCCCGCCCACATCCAGAGGAGCCCCGTTTCCGCCTCACACCTCGAGGTCAGTATCCTTTCCCTGCATGTTCGGGAAAGAATTCCGGTGTTCCGTCGCATCTCATGAGGAGGCGCTCTCACAGGAAAGGCGGAGGAACTCCAGGGTCGTGCCACCATTCCAAGAGTCCCCAGATATCTCAGTCTGCCGGGGTCCAGCCCCGCTGGATCCAGGGAATTCGACGGATGGACGGCGTTGTCGTGGAAGTCTTTTTATTTATTAATGTAAGATTAGATTAAGAAATTTAGTGTAGTAAGAAGATTAACTGGAGGAAAAGGCTGAATAGCTTGGTTTACGTGGAAGACCAATAAAATTCCAGACAAGGAATTTTCACCATCTACGTTGGGCCACCAGCCCCTGCTTGAATATCTAAGGGTGCCTCGCCTTAAGCTCCCTTTCGTGCAGGTCTTAACAGCCAGGCAAGTAAGTAACCTGACGAGCTCCGCGCCCCTGGTGGAGATTCAGCCTGAAGTTAAAGTAAAAAGCAGAGAGAAGGAAAGGGAGAGAAGAAGAAAGAGAGAAAAAGACACGGGGGGAGCCTGAGTCCAAGAAAACCAGGCCGAGAGACTAGTTCGAGAAACTGGTCCGAGAAACTGGCCCCATCCTTTATTGTTCATAAAGCCTTTTATACTTTTGATAAAACATGGAGTTCAATGGGTAACACAAAATTATGTAGCGTTCGCACCCCAGACCTTTCTGTACATTATTTTGTATACAAAAGGTCTCTGGTGATTTACATTATCTTCTGGCCAAGAGGCTTGTTAAACACTTTTTGGCTCTCTTCCTTAATGAATGTTAATTTTGTTTCCTCTGAAGTGTTTTCTTTAATCTGCATTTCCTTAAAGCATTAAAGTTACATCTCTATAGAACAAAGGTGCAGTGGGTTATAACAAAGAAGGTACTTAACTCAAAGATCTAATGTTGCTAATACCAGGTCTACTACTTGTTTTTTTAATATAACCAACTCTATCTAAAATAAAGGATATGAAAATTTAGCAGCAAGCATTGACCCAAAAAATGAAACTTTTAATCAGTCCTATTATAAAGATTTTGACTCCTCGGATGCCCCTACATTCCTAGGATGCTTTAAGCTTCCTGTGCCTCCTGGGGAAAGGAGGCCTCAAACAATCACATGCCAGCTGTACGAGTCCTGCAGGCAGGCTAGAAAGCATTCAGAGGGGTTTTTGGATTGAAACACTCTTTCAAATGCAGAAGACTAAAGCCCTGAATTGACTTTTTCCAGAAAATGTCAGAAGAGTGGAAAAGCAGAGAAAAAAGCCGGCAGATTTTTGTTGGGGTACGTGCATAGGAACTTCCAGAGGGGTCCCTGAAGTCTGAACACACCATGCCTATGTCAGCTTTCTTCCTCATGACGTTATCACGGGCGGGAGTCCTCATACTGGCTCCCAGCATCAGTCCAATTCAGAGGAACCTGTTTTCCCTGCACTGCCTCGTCTTTCACGCTGAGGATCAACTCACACCACGGTGGCACGAGGGAAAGCCCTGTGAGAAAACCTCGTGGGAAAGCTCCAGGGAAAGCCACAGATCCCTTGATCCACACGACGGGAAGCGTGACCCTGCTGCTACAGCTCGGGAGGAAAGCACACGTGCGTGCCCTCACTTGAGAGGAGGATTGACTCTCCAGGTGAGACTCCAGAAGACCCCAATATCCATGTCAGCACTGCTGAGGAAACCTCAGGTCCGGCCCCGAATCCACACAAGTTGTTCGGCCCGGCATCAACAGGAGAGTTATCAAGAGAAGCCCCAGCATCTGGCATGGGGACTGGACTTTGATGAAGTCACCAGAGCGGGTCCCTGAGGTCCCCGTCGTAAGTCGGAGCACCTGCCGCAACTCGAGAAAATCCAGGAGGTTCTCCCCTCAGGCGAGATGAGGCCCATTTCCAATGAGGTGTCTCGAGGCTAATTACATCTAATCTCTGGAACTTCCAAAGGGTCCTTCACACCCTTGCTGCAACTCAAGAATTCCCCGACATTCCATCTCCACTCGAGAGGAAACACGAGGTCCTGCCACAATCCAGAGTAGCCCCGTTTCATCCTCCTAGCTAGAGATGAGGATCCTTTCCTGCTTGGTCGGAAAGAACTTCCGGATTCCCGTCGCATCTCAGGTGGAGGCGCTCTCCACAGGAAGGAGAGAGGAACTCCATGGTCGTGCCACCATTCCAAGCGTCCCCAGATGTCTCAGTCCATTCCAGAGGATCTTGTTTTTACAGAGTGCTTAAACTTCATGCCGAGGATCGCCTCACACCACGGTGGCACGGGGACAGCCTGTGGGAAAGCCTGTGGGAAATCCTCTAGGAAAAGCTAGAGGAAAAGCCACAGATCCATTGATCCACGCGACGGGAAGCATGACACTGCTGCTACAGCTCGGGAGGAAAGAGCATGCACATGCCCCCACTCGAGACGAGGACTGATTCCCTTGGGAACTTCAGAAGTATCCCAAAACATGTCAGCATTGGAGAGGAATACTCAGGTTCTGGCCCCCACTCCACCGAAGGTCTTGGGCCCCGGCATCTACCGGTGAGGAATCCGAGAGGCCCTCTAGCAACTCGCATGGGACTGGTCTTCCTAAGGCAACAGAACGGGTCCCTGAGGTCCCGTCGTAAGTCGAGAGCAACTGCCACAACTCGAGAAAATGAAGGAGATTCTCCCTTCAGCGAGATGAGGCCCATTTCCACTGAGACGTCTCGAGGCTAATCACACCTAACTCTGGAACTTCCAAAGGGTCCTTCACAACCTTGTTGCAACTCAAGAAGATCCAGAAGAGACCCGTCGCCACTACATAGGAATCACCAGGGTACCACCCACATCCAGAGGAGCCCAATTTCCCCTCCTAGCTCAATGTGAGGGGATGCTTTCCTGATTGGCCGGGAAAGAATTCCTGTCGTACCTGTCGCATCTCAAGAGGAGGCACGCTCCACAAGAAAGGTGAGAGGAACTCCAGGGTCGTTCCACCATTCCAAGAGTCCCCAGATGACTCAGTCCTTTTCAGAGGAACTTGTTTACCCTGCACTGCCTCGACGTTCACGCGGAGGACCGACTCACACGATGGTGGCACGTGGGACAGCCCTGTGGGAAAGCCTCGTGGGAAAGCCACGTGGAAAGCCTCGAGGGAAAACAAGAAACCCTTTGATCAACCCAACGGGAAAATTGACTCTGCTCCTAATGCTCGGAGAAAAGCGCACGTGCATGCCCCCATTGGAGACGAAGATGACTCCCCTGTGGAGACTCCAGTAGTACCCCAAGATCCATTTCAGCACTGGAGAGGAAACCTCAGGTTCGGGCACCGATTCCAAAAAAGGTCTTAGGCCCGTCATCGACCGGAGAGGAATCCCGAGAGGCCCCTTAGCAACTCGCAAGTCGACTGGCATTACCTGAGCGGACCAGAGCGGGTTACATAAGTCCCGGTCGTAACTGGAGAGCACCTGCTGAAACTCGAGAAAACCCAGGAGGTTCTCCCCTGCAGTCGAGATGAGGCCCATTTCCGCTGAGACGTCTCGAGTCTAATCACACCTAACCTCTGGAACTTCCAAAGGGTCCTTCACACCTTGCTGCAACTCAAGAAGATCCCCTACATACCTCTCTCACTCGAGAGGAAGAACGAGAGTCCCGCCCACATACAGAGGAGCCCCGTTTCCGCCTCCTAGCTCGAGAGGAGGGATCCTTTCCCTGCATGGTCAGGAAAGAACTCCCGGCGTTCCTGTCTCATCTCAAGAGGAGGCGCTCTCCACAGGAAAGGCGAGAGGAACTCCAGGGTCGTGCCACCATTCCCAGAGTCCCCCAGATGTCTCAGTCCATTCCAGGGAAACCTGTTTTCCCTGCACTGCTTCGACTTTCAAGCCGAGGATCGACTCACACCACGGTGGCACGTGGGACAGCCCTGTGGGAAAGCCTCGTGGGAAAGCCTCCTGGGAAAGCCTCGAGGAAAGCCACAGATCCCTTGATCCAAGGGAAGGGAAGCGTGACAGTTCTGCTACAGCTCGGGAGGAAAGCGAACGTGCATGCCCCCACTCGAGACGAGGACTGACTCCCTGGGGAGACTCCAGAAGTACCGTAAGATGCATGTCAGCACTGGAGAGGAATCCTCAGGTTCCGGCACCGACTCCACACAAGGTCTTAGGCCCAGGCGTCGAAGGGAGAGGAATCCCGAGAGGCCCCCGAGCAACTCGCATGGGGACTGGCCTTTCCTGAGGCCACCAGAGCGGGTCCCTGAGGTCCCCGTCGTAAGTCAAGAGCACCTGCCGAAACTCGAGAAAATCCAGGAGGTTCTCCCCTCCAGGCGAGATGAGGCCCATTTCCGCTCAGGCGTCTCGAGGCTAATCACACCTAACCCCTGGAACTTCCAAAGGGTCCTTCACACCCTTGCTACAACTCAAGAAGTTCCCCAACATACCTGACTCCACTCGAGAGGAAGCACGAGAGTCCCGCCCACATCCAGAGGAGCCCCGTTTCCGCCTCGTACCTCGCGGTCAGGTATCCTTTCCCTGTATGTTCCGGAAAGAATTCCCGGTGTTCCCGTCGCATCTCAAGAGGAGGCGCTCTCCACAGGAAAGGCGAGAGAAACTCCAGTGTCGTGCCATCATTTCCAAGAGTCCCCAGATATCTCAGTGTGCCGGGGTCCAGCCCGCTGGATCCAGGGAATTCGATGGATGGACGGCGTTTGACGTGGAAAGTCTTGTGTATTTATTAATGTAAGATGAGATTAAGAATTATAGGGTAGTAAGAATTAAACTGGAGGAAAAAGGCTGAATAGCTAGGTTTACGCGGAAGGCCAATAAAATTCCCGACAAGGAATTTTCTGGCGGACTCTGGGAATGGTGGCACGACCCTCGAGTTCCTCTTGCCTTTCCTGTGGAGAGCGCCTCCTCTTGAGATGCGCCGGGAACGCCGGGAATTCTTTCCCGACCACGCAGGGAAAGGATCCTCCTCTCGAGCTAGGAGGCGAAACGGGGCTCCTCTGGATGTGGGCGGACTCTCGTGCTTCCTC
>NW_017195466.1:0-8907 GCF_001704415.2 Capra hircus
TCCGCGGGGCTGGACCCCCGGCACACTGAGATATCTGGGGACTCTTGAAAGATGGCACGACACTGGAGTTTCTCTCGCCTTTCCTGTGGAGAGCGCGCTCCTCTTGAGATGCGACGGGAACACCGGAATTTTTCCGGAACATACAGGGAAAGGATACCTGACGCGAGGTACGAGGCGGAAACGGGGCTCCTCTGGATGTGGGCGGGACTCTCGTGCTTTCCTCTCGAGTGGAGTCAGGTATGTTGGGGAACTTCTTGAGTTGTAGCAAGGGTGTGAAGGACGCTTTGGAAGTTCCAGGGGTTAGGTGTGATTAGCCTCGAGACGCCTGAGCGGAAATGGGCTCATCTCGCCTGGAGGGGAGAATCCTGGATTTTCTCGAGTTTCGGCAGGTGCTCTTGACTTATGAGGGGACCTCAGGGACCGCTCTGGTGGCCTCAGGAAAGGCCAGTCCATGCGAGTTGCTCGGGGCCTCTCGGGATTCCTCTCCCTTCGACGCTGGGCCTAAGACCTTGTGTGGAGTCGGTGCCGGAACCTGAGGATTCCTCTCCAGTGCTGACATGCATCTACGGTACTTCTGGAGTCCCCAGGGGAGTCAGTCCTCGTCTCGAGTGGGGGCATGCACGTTCGCTTTCCTCCCCGAGCTGTAGCAGAACTGTCACGCTTCCCTTCCTTGGATCAAGGGATCTGTGGCTTTCCTCGAGGCTTTCCCAGGAGGCTTTCCACGAGGCTTTCCCACAGGGCTGTCCCCGTGCCACCGTGGTGTGAGTCGATCCTCGGCTTGAAAGTCGAAGCAGTGCAGGGAAAACAGGTTTCCCTGGAATGGACTGAGACATCTGGGGGACTCTGGAATGGTGGCACGACCCTGGAGTTCCTCTCGCCTTTCCTGTGGAGAGCGCCTCCTCTTGAGATGAGACAGGAACGCGGGGAGTTCTTTCCTGACCATGCAGGGAAAGGATCCTCCTCTCGAGCTAGGAGGCGGAAACGGGGCTCCTCTGTATGTGGGCGGGACTCTCGTTCTTCCTCTCGAGTGGAGAGAGGTATGTAGGGGATCTTCTTGAGTTGCAGCAAGGGTGTGAAGGACCTTTGGAAGTTCCAGAGGTTAGGTGTGATTAGACTCGAGACGTCTCAGCGGAAATGGGCCTCATCTCGACTGCAGGGGAGAACTCCTGGGTTTTCTCGAGTTTCAGCAGGTGCTCTCCAGTTACGACGGGGACTTATGTAACGCCGTCTGGTCCTCAGGTAATGCCAGTCGACTTGCGAGTTGCTAAGGGGCCTCTCGGGATTCCTCTCCGGTCGATGACGGGGCCTAAGACCTTTTTTGAATCGGTGCCGAACCTGAGGTTTCCTCTCCAGTGCTGAAATGGATCTTGGGGTACTACTGGAGTCTCCACAGGGGAGTCATCTTCGTCTGCAAATGGGGGCATGCACGTGCGCTTTTCTCCCGAGCATTAGGAGCAGAGTCAATTTTCCCGTTGGGTTGATCAAAGGGTTTCTTGTTTTCCCTCGAGGCTTTCCACAGGGCTGTCCACGTGCCACCATCGTGTGAGTCGGTCCTCCGCGTGAACGTCGAGGCAGTGCAGGGTAAACAAGTTCCTCTGGAAAGGACTGAGTCATCTGGGGGACTCTTGGAATGGTGGAACGACCCTGGAGTTCCTCTCACCTTTCTTGTGGAGCGTGCCTCCTCTTGAGATGCGACAGGTACGACAGGAATTCTTTTCCGGCCAATCAGGGAAAGGATCCCTCACATTGAGCTAGGAGGGGGAATTGGGGCTCCTCTGGGATGTGGGTGGTACCCTGGTGATTCCTATGTAGTGGCGACGGGTCTCTTCTGGATCTTCTTGAGTTGCAACAAGGGTGTGAAGGACCTTTGGAAGTTCCAGAGGTTAGGTGTGATTAGCCTCGAGACGTCTCAGTGGAAATGGGCCTCATCTCGCCTGAAGGGGAGAATCTCCTTCATTTTCTCGAGTTGTGGCAGGTGCTCTCGACTTACGACGGGGACCTCAGGGACCCGTTCTGTTGGCCTTAGGAAGACCAGTCCCATGCGAGTTGCTAGAGGGCCTCTCGGGATTCCTCACCGGTAGATGCGGGGGCCCAAGACCTTCGGTGGAGTGGGGGCCAGAACCTGAGTATTCCTCTCCAGTGCTGACATGTTTTTGGGATACTTCTGAAGTCTCCCAAGGGGAATCAGTCCTCGTCTCGAGTGGGGGCATGTGCATGCTCTTTCCTCCCGAGCTGTAGCAGCAGTGTCATGCTTCCCGTCGCGTGGATCAATGGATCTGTGGCTTTTCCTCTAGGCTTTTCCTAGAGGATTTCCCACGAGGCTTTCCCACAGGGCTGTCCCCGTGCCACCGTGGTGTGAGGCGATCCTCGCATGAAAGTTTAAGCACTGTAAAAACAAGATCCTCTGGAATGGACTGAGACATCTGGGGACGCTTGGAATGGTGGCACGACCATGGAGTTCCTCTCTCCCTTCCTGTGGAGAGCGCCTCCACCTGAGATGCGACGGGATGCCGGAAATTCTTTCCGACCAAGCAGGGAAAGGATCCCTCATCTCTAGCTAGGAGGATGAAACGGGGCTACTCTGGATGTGGGCAGGACCCTCGTGTTTCCTCTCGAGTGGAGATGGGAATGTCGGGGAACTTCTTGAGTTGCAGCAAGGGTGTGAAGGACCCTTTGGAAGTTCCAGAGATTAGATGTAATTAGCCTCGAGACTCCTCATTGGAAATGGGCCTCATCTCGCCTGGAGGGGAGAACCTCCTGGATTTTCTCGAGTTGCGGCAGGTGCTCCGACTTACGACGGGGACCTCAGGACCCGCTCTGGTGGCTTCATCAAAGTCCAGTCCCATGCCAGATGCTGGGGGCTTCTCTTGATAACTCTCCTGTTGATGCCCGGGCCGAACAACTTGTGTGGATTCGGGCCGGAACCTGAGGTTTCCTCAGCAGTGCTGACATGGATATTGGGGTTCTTCTGGAGTCTCACCTGGAGAGTCAATCCTCCTCTCAAGTGAGGGCACGCACGTGTGCTTTCCTCCCGAGCTGTAGCAGCAGGGTCACGCTTCCCGTCGTGTGGATCAAGGGATCTGTGGCTTTCCCTGGAGGCTTTCCCACGAGGCTTTCTCACAGGGCTTTCCCTCGTGCCACCGTGGTGTGAGTTGATCCTCAGCGTGAAAGTCGAGGCAGTGCAGGGAAAACAGGTTCCTCTGAATTGGACTGATGCTGGGAGCCAGTATGAGGACTCCCGCCCGTGATAACGTCATGAGGAAGAAAGCTGACATAGGCATGGTGTGTTCAGACTTCAGGGACCCCTCTGGAAGTTCCTACACACGTACCCCAACAAAAATCTGCCGGCTTTTTTGCTCTGCTTTTCCACTCTTCTGACATTTTCTGGAAAAAGTCAATTCAGGGCTTTAGTCTTCTGCATTTGAAAGAGTGTTTCAATCCAAAAACCCTCTGAATGCTTTCTAGCCTGCCTGCAGGACTCGTACAGCTGGGCATGTGATTGTTTAGGCCTCCTTTCCCCAGGAGGCACAGGAAGCTTAAAGCATCCTAGGAATGTAGGGGCATCCGAGGAGTCAAAATCTTTATAATAGGACTGATTAAAAGTTCATTTTTGGGTCAATGCTTGCTGCTAAATTTTCATATCCTTTATTTTTAGATAGAGTTGGTATATTAAAAAAACAAGTAGTAGACCTGGTATTAGCAACATTAGATCTTTGAGTTAAGTACCTTCTTTGTTATAACCCACTGCACCTTTGTTCTATAGAGATGTAACTTTAATGCTTTAAGGAAATGCAGATTAAAGAAAAACACTTCAGAGGAAACAAAATTAACATTCATTAAGGAAGAGAGCCAAAAAGTGTTTAACAAGCCTCTTGGCAGAAGATAATGTAAATCACCAGAGACCTTTTGTATACAAAATGATGTACAGAAAGAGTCTGGGGTGCGAACGCTACATAATTTTGTGTTACCCATTGAACTCCATGTTTTATCAAAAGTATAAAAGGCTTTATGAACAATAAAGGATGGGGCAGTTTCTCGACCAGTTTCTCGAACTAGTCTCTCGCCTGGTTTCTTGGACTCAGGCTCCCCGTGTCTTTTTCTCTTTCTTCTTCTCTCCCTTTCCTTCTCTCTGCTTTTTACTTTAACTTAAGGCTGAATCTCCACCAGGGCGCGGAGGCTCGCCAGGTCTACTTACTTGCTGGCTGTTAAGACCTGCACGAAAGGGAGCTTAAGGCGAGGCACCTTAGATATTCAAGCAGGGCTGGTGGCCCAACGTAGATGGTGAAAATTCCTTGTCTGGAATTTTATTGGTCTTCCACGTAAACCAAGCTATTCAGCCCTTTTCCTCAGTTAATCTTCTACTACACTATAATTTCTTAATCTAATCTTACATTAATAAATAAAAAGACTTTCCACGACAACGCCGTCATCCGTCGAATTCCCTGATCCAGCGGGGCTGGACCCGGCAGACTGAGATATCTGGGGACCTTGGAATGGTGCACAACCCTGGAGTTCCTCCGCCTTTCTGTGGAGAGCGCCTCCTCATGAGATGCGACGGGAACACCGGAATTCTTTCCCGAACATGCAGGGAAAGGATACCTGACTCGAGTATGAGGTGGAAACGGGGCTCCTCTGGATGTGGCGGATTCTCGTGCTTCTCTCGAGTGGAGTCAGGTATGTCGGAGAACTTCTTGAGTTGCAGCAAGGGTGTGAAGGACCTTTGGAAGTTCCAGATGTTAGGTATGGTTAGCCTCGAGACGCGTCAGAGAAAAGGGACTCTTCTGCCTGGAGGGAGAACGTCTGGATTTTCTCGAGTTGCGGCAGGTGCTCTTGACTTACTACGGGACCTCAGGACCCGCTCTGGTGACCTCAGGAAAGGCCATCCCCATGCAAGTTGCTCGGGCCTCTCGAGATTCCTCTCCGTCGATGCCGGGGCTAAGACCTGTGTGGAGTCGTGCCGGAACTGAGGTTTCCTCTTCAGTGCTGACATGGATCTTGGGTACTTCTGGAGTCTCCCAGGGAGTTAGTCGTCGTCTTGTGTGGGGGCATGAACGTGCGCTTTCCTCCGAGCTGTAGCAGCAGTGCAACGCTTCCCTTCGCGTGGATCAAGGGATCTGTGGCTTTCCCTCGAGGCTTTCCACGAGGCTTTCCCACAGGCTGTCCACGTGCCACGTGGTGTGAGTCGATCCTCGCTAGAAATTCGAGGCAGTGCAGGGAAATCAGGTTTCCTGAATGGACTGAGACATCTGGGGACTCTGGAATGGTGGCACGACCTGGAGTTCCTCTCGCCTTTCCTGTGGAGAGCGCCTCTCTTGAGATGCGACAGGAACGCCGGAATTCTTTCCCGACACGCAGGGAAAGATCCTCCTCTCGAGCTAGGAGGCGGAAACGGGCTCCTATGGATGTGGCGGGTCTCTGGTGCTTCCTCTCGAGTGGAGACGGGTATGTCGGGGACTTCTTGAGTTGCAGCAAGGGTGTGAAGGGTCCTTGGAAGTTCCAAAGGTTAGGTGTGATTAGCTCGAGACGCCTCAGCGGAATGGCCTCATCTCGCTGGAAGGAGAACCTCTGGATGTACTCAAGTTGCGGCAGGTGCTCTCGACTTACGACGGGGACTTCAGGGAGCGCTCTGGTGGCTCAGGAAAGGCCAGTCCCATGCGAGTTGCTCGGGGTCCTCGGGATTCTTCTCCCGTCGATGCCGGGGCCTAAAACCTTGTGTGGAGACGGTGCCGGAACCTGCGGATTCCTCTCCAGTGCTGACATGGATCTTGGGGTATTTCTGGAGTCTCCCCAGGGGAGTCAGTCCTCGTCTCGAGTGGGGGCATGCACGTGCGCTTTCCTCCCGAGCTGTAGCAGCAGTGTCACGCTTCCCTTCGCCTGGATCAAGGGATCTGTGCCTTTCCTTGAGGCTCTCACACGAGGCTTTCCCAGGAGGCTTTCCCACAGGGCTGTCCACGTGCCACCGTGGTGTGAGTCGATCCTCGGCTTGAAAGTCGGGCAATCGAGGGAAAACAGATTTCCCTGGAATGGACTTAGACATCTGCGGGACTCTGGGAATGGTGGCAAGGCCCGGGAGTTCCTCTCGCCTTCCAGTGGAGAGTGCCTCCTCTTGAGATGCGACGAGAACGCCGGGAATACTTTCCGACGCAGGGAAAGGATCCCTCCTCTCTAGCTAGGAGGCGGAAACGGGCTCCTCTGGATGTGGGCAGGACTCTCTTGCTTGCTCTCGAGTAGAGACGGGAATATTGGGGGACTTCTTGAGTTGCAGCAGGGTGTGAAGGACCCTTTGGAAGTTCCAGAGGTTAGGTGTGATTAGCCTCCAGACGCCTCAAGAAATGGGCCTCATCTCGCCTGAAGGGGAGAACATCCTGGATTTTCTCGAGTTGCGGCAGTGCTCTCGACTTACGACGGGACCTCAGGGACCCGCTCTGTTGGCCTCAGGAAAGGACAATCCCAAGCGAGTTGCTCGGGGGCCTCTCGGGATTCCTCTCCCGTCGATGCCGGTAAGATCTTGTGTGGAGTCGGTGTCGGAACCTGAGGATTCCTCTCCAATGCTGACATGGATCTTGGGTACTTCTGGAGTCTCCCCAGGGGAGTCAGTCCTCGTCTCGAGGGGGGATGCACGTGCGCTTTCCTCGAACTGTAGCAGCAGTGTCGCGCTTCCTTCGCGTGGATCAAGTGATCTGTGCTTTCCTTGAGGCTTTCCATGAGGCTTTCCCACGAGGCTTTCCCACAGGGCTGTCCCACATGCCACCGTGGTGTGAGTCGATCCTCGCTTGAAAGTCGAGGCAGTGCAGGGAATACAGGTTTCCCTGGAATGGACTGAGACATGTGGGGGACTCTGGGAATGGTGGCACGACCCTGGAGTTCCTCTCGCCTTTCCTGTGGAGAGCGCCTCCTCTTGAGATGGGACGGGAACGCCGGGAATCTTTCCCCACCAGGCAGGGAAAGGATTCCTCCTCTCGAACTAGGAGGCGGAAACAGGGCTCCTCTGGATGTTGGCGGAACTCTCGTGCTTCCTCTCGAGTGGAGACGGGTATGTCGGGGAACTTCTTGAGTTGCAGCAAGGGTGTGAAGGACCTTTTGGAAGTTCCAGATGATAGATGTGATTAGCCTCGAGACGCCGCAGTGGAAATTCCTCTCCAGTGCTGACATGGATCTTGGGGTACTTCTGGAGTCTCCCCAGGGGAGTCAGTCCTCGTCTCGAGGGGGGATGCACGTGCGCTTTCCTCCCGAGCTGTAGCAGCAGTGTCGGGCTTCCCTTCGCGTGGATAAGGGATCTGTGGCTTTCCTCGAGGCTTTCCCAAGAGGCTTTCCGAGGCTTTCCCACGAGGCTTTCCACAGGGCTGTCCACGTGCCACCATGGTGTGAGTCGATCCTCGGCTTGAAAGTCGAGGCAGTGCAGGGAAAAACAGGTTTCCCTGAAATGGACTGAGACATCCAGGGGACTCTGGAATGGTGGCACGACCCTGGAGTTCCTCTCGCCATTCTGTGGAGCGCGCCTCCTCTTGAGATGTGACGGGAACACCGGGAATTCTATCCCGACCACGCAGGGAAAGGATCCCTCCTCTCGAGCTAGGAGGCGGAAACGGGGCTCCTCTGGATGTGGGCGGGCTCTCGTGCTTCCTCGCGAGTGGAGACGGGTATGTCGGGGAACTTCTTGAGTTGCAGTAAGGGTGTGAAGGACCTTTGCAAGTTCCAGAGGTAAGGTGTGATTAGCCTCGAGATACCTCAGCAGAAATGGGCCTCATCTCGCCTGGAAGGGAGAACCTCCTGGATTTTCTCGAGTTGCGGCAGGTGCTCTCGACTTACGACGGGGACCTCAGGGACCCGCTGCAGTGGCCTCAGGAAAGGCCAGTCCCATGCGAGTTGCTCTGCGGCCTCTCGGGATTCCTCTCACGTCGATGCAGGGGCCTAAGACTTGTGTGGAGTTGGTGCGGAACCTGAGGATTCCTCTCCAGTGATGGCATGGATCTTGGGGTACTTCTGGTGTTTCCCAGGGGTGTCAGTTTCGTCTCGAGTGGGGCCATGCACGTGTGCTTTCCTCCCGAGCTTTATCAGCAGTGTCACGCTTCCCTTCGCGTGGATCAAGGGATCTGTGGCTTTCCCTCGAGGCTTTCCCAGAGGCTTTCCACAGGGCTGCCCCACGTGCCACTGTGGTGTGAGTCGATCCTCGGCTTGAAAGTCGAGGCAGTGCAGGGAAACAGGTTCCTGGAATGGACTGAGACATCTGGGGAACTCTGGCGATGGTGGCATGAACCTGGAGTTCCTCTCGCTTTTCCTCTGGAGAGCGCCTCCTCTTGAGATGCGACGGGAACGGCGAATTCTTTCGCCACCACGCAGGGAAAGGATCCCTCCTCTCGAGCTAGGAGGTGGAAACGGGGGCTCCTCTGGATGTGGTCAGGACTCTCGTGCTTCCTCTCGAGTGGAGATGGGTATATCAGGGAACTTCTTGAGTTGCAGCAAGGGTGTGAAGGACCTTTGGAAGTTCCTTAGGTAAGTGGTGATTAGCCTCGAGATACCTCAGCGGAAATGGGCCTCATGTCGCCTGGAGGGGAGAACATCCTGGATTTTCTCGATTTGCGGCAGGTGCTCTCGACTTACGACGGGTACCTCAGAGAACCGCTCTGGTGTCCTCAGGAAAGTCCAGTCCCATGCGAGTTGCTCGGGGCCTTCGGGATTCCTCTCACGTCGATGCCAGGGCCTAAGACCTTGTGTGGAGTCGGTGCCAGAACTGAGGTTTCCTCTCCAGTGCTGACTGGATCTTGGGGTATTCTGGAGTCCTCCCCAGGGGAGTCAGTCCTCGTCTCGAGTGGGGCATGCAAGTGGCACTTTCCTCCCGAGCTGTAGCAGCAGTGTACGCTACCTTCCGTGGAAAAAGGGGATCTGTGGCATTCCTCGAGGCTTTCC
>NW_017195467.1:0-20440 GCF_001704415.2 Capra hircus
CCTCTCAATATTAACTAGCATTCAAAAAAAGAATAACAATGTTGGAGAAAATATTTAAAGTGTTTCAAAATGTCTTTCATTAGACCAAAGATGGAAGACAAATTGTATGACAATTCTGCCTACAAAGCAAGAAATTAAACAACATATTCTAGGTTTTTTTAAAGGAATTTTACCTAAATTTTATCAATTTTTATAATAAATTCTACGCTTCATTTTCAATTAAGAAAACTATACTTTTATTAGGTTTGTGCACTAAAAACTTAATATTCATGTTTGGTCCAGTTTTACATGGCTGTCATTACCACTAAAGAATGAATTAGTATTTAGACAGACTGTGTCTAATTCATATCTATTACCACGAACTTTGTGACCTTGTGAGTGTACACACTCATTAAGTGCTAACTGAGTGAATGAAAGAAAGACTGATGAGTGGATGACTGGAAAAACCATTGGTGAAGAGATATTCCATTTTACCATTCATGTCACCAGTATAACAGACATCCTCACCCCATTAGTCTCTTTACAGCCCCTCTTACATCTTTGTTTCTGAGGGTGTAGATTAAAGGGTTGAGGCTAGGTGTGACAACAGTATAAAAGAGGGCAATGAACTTGCCTTGATCTTGAGAATTTCCTGATGGTGGCTGGGAGGTATATGCACATGACTGGGATGTAAAAGAGGGATACGACCATAAGATGGGCTCCACATGTCCCAAAGACTTTCTGGAGTCCAGTTGTTGACTGCATCCTCAGCACTGCCCGGGCAATGGCACCATAGGAGCTGAGAATGAGGATGAGAGGTACCAGAACAAAAATGGAGCTCGTGACCATGAGGGACAGCTCATTAACACGGGTATCAACACATGACAGTCGAAGCAGTGCTGGAACTTCACAGAAGAAATGGTCCACTTGGCGATGACCACACAGGGGTACCAAAAATGTAAAGAAGGAATGAAGTGCTGAGTTGGTAAAGCCACTTACCCAACAAGCCACAGCCAACAGTTGGCAGAAACGAGGTGCATGAGGACAGTGTAATGCAGGGGTCTACACACAGCTGCATAACGGTCATAGGACATCACCATCAGTAGCACACATTCTGTGCATCCCAATGCAAGGACAAAATAAAGTTGAATCATGCAACCAGTGTAAGAGATGGTTTTTCCTGGACCCCAGAGGTTGACCAGCAACTGAGGGATGAAGCTGGTGGTGTAGCAGAGATCCAGAAAAGAGAGGTTTGAGAGGAAGAAGTACATGGGAGTATGGAGATGGGAATCCAAGTATGACAAGATAATGATGAACAGGTTGCCTGTCAATGTCATCAGGTAGAACACCAAGACAACCACAAAGAGAACTACTTCCAGATGAGGCCAATTAGAAAAACCCAGTAGAACAAAGTAGCCTTCAGAGGTTGCATTCATTTTTCTCGTGGTCATTCATTACTTGTTATCTGAGGCAAGTATCATATATACCCTAGAAATGTAAAGAAATACTGCAAGAGCAAAAAAAAAAAAAAAATCACATCAGAGCCACCTGTAGTTACGTCTTTTGGGGTCTTTTAACTTGCTTGTGTTTTATAAATGCAAACTCCTGAAAAAGATGTTAGCAGTAGACAAATACTTGAATTTCAGCAGGCACGTTAAAAACAGTTAGCCTCACACTTGTAAGTCTGATTCAGCTTTAAAACTCTGTCTACAGCTCAGAAACCATGGAGGATAATCAGCACATTGCCTAAAAGAAACTGTGTAATTAAACATAAGATTTATTATAAAGAATTATTGAGCTGTAAAAGGAGAGGAACTATTTTTAAAAATGTAATTAGAACTCTAAATGATGTCTTGGGCCAAGGGACAGTATCCAAGAAAGGACAAGCTTGGAAAGAGGCACTTCCTACTCAAGGCTACAGTTCAGACCTCGTCAAAGAGGGTGTGGTTGAGTCCACTGGATGATGAAGTTAACTGTGGCTGAATCAAAAAATAGCAATGGTCAGAGTGAATTACAAAGATACATCACTTAGAGATCACTGACATTTGAGGGTAATAGGAAAATTTCAAGATTTTAAAAAATTTCTTTAGAATAAGACAGTATATCATGAGAAATATAAACTCAGATGGTTTTGTTGCTTCTTCTGATGCCAGATATAATTTTCTTCTTCCTTACACAGTTGCATGAATAACATAATACATTAACTTTAAACCAGTAGCAGCTCTGAGATATATTTATCTGCTGCATGACCCATCCTTCAGCATTCTTATAGAAGTTAAAATAAGATATGAGACCAAAAATAGATGTAAGTAGAAAACTGATAGGAAATTTAGGATTAAATTTCTACTTACAGTAAGAAAGGAAAATAAAGACCTCATCAAAGGTTGCTTTCATAGGCTGTAGAATGAAATATCTCTTCTCTATTTTTGAAATACAGCATTATGGAGGATTCCCTGTATTTGTCTGCCTAATCTATGCCTCTTTATCCGTGGGCCAATGATCTCTTTGAAATCACCAACATAAATGTCTGCCTACACCATGTATTCTAATCTACTACATCAATACAGGAAAGCAGAGTCTGAAAATAACTATGATTATCATTACAACACAAGAAAGGATCCTGAGTCTACCAAAAAGGTCTCATTTTAGCTGGAAGGAGGAACTAGTTGGAGCATATACTGTGTCAGGGAATGGACCCCTTTTCCTAGAGCAAACAGAGCCCTTATGGAAACAAAAGAATACTGTGTTTTGTCTTCCTTGACTGAGGCCACTGGGAGTATGAATCCCAAAGGAGCAATTAATGCCCTTCAAGGAGCTGTGCTAGGTTAGAACAGTTTCCTGCTTTCTCCCAAAGCAGGGTGGAAAGGACCAATTGAAACCACTCAGTTAGCTGACTTGTTTCCCTGGACTGCCCTTGTGCATGCCCCACTCTGAGCTGAGCAAACACTCACAGCTCCACACTGGAAGGAGGGCTGCCATGACCGAGGGAAAGCTCAGTGTGGGATGCTGCGGCAGCTGAAAAATCAAATGGCCTCTGAGCAGGGAGGGGGCAGCCATTATTGGCACTTACACAGGCAGCACATCACGAGCAGAACAAGTCTCTGATGGCAGCGAAACCACCACACCCAATACAATGACTATCGCCAAATAAACATCCCCAGCCTCTCTTACTCCAGCACTGCTCCCCACTGGGGCTGAGGGGGCCAGTGCTGGAAGGGAGGAGAGCACACACTACAAGGGAATGGAGCCAACTAATGCAACCCTCAGGGCTTCTGTTCCAGCAATGTGGGACCCACCCTTGCCTTAAAAAGGGTGGTGACAGCAATTGAGCAGAGAGGATGTCTTGGCTCACACCTGGCTCTGGCCCTAGCCCCTTCATCTCTAACCCCACCTCCTAACCAGGTGGTACTTGCCAGCACACTCTGAAGAAGTATCTGTCTTGTATTCAAATCAAACTCAGCTTTTCCCCCAAAGCCACTGCACCCACACGAACTATACAGGGACACTCCCAAATCTGCACATTATTTCAAGCTTGCCAGTGGTAAATGTTTCACTGAATTTCATAAAAACAGAAGAAGTCGAGCAAAATGAGAAGACAGAGTAACTTTTCTCAGTTGAAAAAGCAAGAGAACACTCCCAGGGGAGGGGGGGGGGACAACTAATGAGGTGAAATAAACAATTTACTAAAGAATTGAATAACCTCCGCTATGCAGATGACACCACCCTTATGGCAGAAAGTCAAAAGGAACTAAAGAGCCTCTTGATGAAAGTGAAAGAGGAGAGTGAAAAAGTTGGCTTAAAACTCAACATTCAAAAAACTAAGATAATGGCAACTGGTCCCATCACTTCATGGCAAATAGATGGGGAAACATTGGAAACAGTGACAAACTTTATTTTCTTGGGCTCCTAAATCACTGCAGATGGTGACTGCAGCCATGAAATTAAAGATGCTTGCTTCTTGGAAGAAAAGCTATAAAAAACATAGACAGCATATTAAAAAGCCGAGATGTTACTGCAAACAAAGGTCCGTCTAGTCAAAGCTAAGGTTTTTCCCATAGTCATGTATGGATGTGAGAGTTGAACCATAAAGACGGCTGAGCACTGAAGAACTGATGCTTCTGAACTGTGGTGTTGGAGAAGACTCTTGAGAGTCCCTTGGACTGCAAGGAGATCAAACTAGTCAAACCTAAAGGAAATCAACCCTGAATACTCATTCAAAGGACTGAGGCTGAAGCTGAAGCTCCAATACTTTGGCCACCTCATGTGAAGAGCCGACTCATTAGAAAAGACCCTGATGCTGGGAAAGATTGAAGGCAGGAGGAAAAGGGGATGAGAGAGGATGAGACGGTTGTATGGCATCACCAACTCAATGGACATGAGTTTGAGCAAGCTCTGGGATACGGTAAAGGACAGGACAATGCCTTGCTGTCGTCCATGTGGTCACAAAGAGTCAGACACGACTAAGCAACTGAACAACAACAAAAAAAGTTGAAAGCAGTAGTGTATTTAAGAATGCTAACTGAATAAATGGAAAGTGCAGGATGAAAAATGGATGAAAAGAATAGATGAAAACTATAAGAATTTTACCAAGAAAATAGAAAATTTTAAAAGAATAAGTCTGTTTGTTAGCCATCCGTATGTCTTCTTTGAAGAAATGTCTATTTAGTTCTTTGGCCCATTTTTTGATTGGGTCGTTTATTTTTCTGGAATTGAGCTGCAGAAGTTGTTTGTATATTTTTGAGATTAGTTGTTTGTCAGTTGCTTCATTTGCTATTATTTTCTCCCATTCAGAAGGCTGTCTTTTCACCTTGCTTATATTTTCCTTTGTTGTGCAGAAGCTTTTAATTTTAATTAGATCCCATTTGTTTATTTTTGCTTTTATTTCCAGAATTCTGGGAGGTGGATCATAGAGGATCCTGCTGTGATTTATGTCTGAGAGTGTTTTGCCTATGTTCTCCTCTAGGAGTTTTATAGTTTCTGGTCTTACATTTAGACCTTTAATCCATTTTGAGTTTATTTTTGCTCAACATCACTCATTATTAGAGAAATGCAAATCAAAACCACAATGAGGTACCACTTCACACCAGTCAGAATGGCTGCGATCCAAAAATCTGCAAGCAATAAATGCTGGAGAGGGTGTGGAGAAAAGGGAACCCTCCTACACTGTTGGTGGGAATGCAAACTAGTACAGCCACTTTGAAGAACAGTGTGGAGATTCCTTAAAAATTTGCAAATAGAACTACCTTATGACCCAGCAATCCCACTGCTGGGCATACACACTGAGGAAACCAGAATTGAAAGAGACACATGTACCCCAATGTTCATCGCAGCACTGTTTATAATAGCTAGGACATGGAAACAACCTAGATGTCCATCAGCAGATGAATGGATAAGAAAGCTGTGGTACATATACACAATGGAGTATTACTCAGCCGTTAAAAAGAATTCATTTGAATCAGTTCTGATGAGATGGATGAAACTGGAGCCGAGTTACTTATACAGAGTGAAGTAAGCCAGAAAGAAAAACACCAATACAGTATACTAACACATATATATGGAATTTGGGAAGATGGCAATGACGACCATGTATGCAAGACAGGGAAAGAGACACAGATGTGTATAATGGACTTTTGGACTCAGAGGGAGAGGGAGAGGGTGGGATGATTTGGGAGAATGACATTCTAACATGTATACTATCATGTAAGAATTGAATCGCCAGTCTATGTCTGATGCAGGATACAGCATGCTTGGAGCTGGTGCATGGGGATGACCCAGAGAGATGTTATGGGGAGGGAGGTGGGAGGGGGGTTCATGTTTGGGAACGCATGTAAGAATTAAAGATTTTAAAATTTAAAAAATAAATAAATAAATAAAAGAATAAGTCTGAACTGTAGCATACAATAACTAAAATTTAAAACACACTAGAAGGAATGAAAGAAAGTGACAGCAGCAGCAGCAGCAGAAGGAATGAACAGCAGACTAGGTGATAGAGAAAAATACATAAGGGATTTGAAGGATTACTTTAAAATCACCAACAGAAGTGTCCTTCTTTGTCTCTTTTCACAGACTTTGTTTTAAAGTCTATTTTATCTGATATAAGTATTGCTACTCCTGCTTTCTTTTGGTCTCCATTTGCATGGAATATCTTTTTCCAGCCTTTCACTTTCAGTCTGTATGTGCCCCTTGTTTTGAAGTGGGTCTCTTGTAGACATATTAGGGGTCTTGTTTTTGTATCCATTCAGCCAGTCTTTGTCTTTTGGTTGGGGCATTCAACCCATTTACGTTTAAGGTAATTATTGATAAGTATGATCCCATTGCCATTTACTTTATTGTTTTGGGTTCAGGTTTATACGCCCTTTTTGTGTTTCCTGTCTAGCGAGTATGCTTTAGCATTTGTTAGAGAGCTGGTTTGGTGGTGCTGAATTCTCTCAGCTTTTGCTTGTCTGTAAAGTTTTTGATTTCTCCTTCATATTTGAATGAGATCCTTGCTGGGTACAGTAATCTGGGCTGTAGGTTATTTTCTTTCATCACTTTAAGTATGTCTTGCCATTCCCTCCTAGCCTGAAGAGTTTCTATTGAAAGATCAGCTGTTATCCTATGAGAATCCCCTTGTGTGTTATTTGTTTTTCCCTTGCTGCTTTTAATATTTGTTCTTTGTGTTTGATCTTTGTTAATTGGATTAATATGTGTCTTGGGGTGTTTCGCCTTGGGTTTATCCTGTTTGGGACTCTCTGGGTTTCTTGGACTTGGGTGATTATTTCCTTCCCCATTTTAGGGAAGTTTTCAACTATTATCTCCTCAAGTATTTTCTCATGGTCTTTCTTTTTGTCTTCTTCTGAGACTCGAATGTTGGAGCATTTAATATTGTCCTGGAGGTCTCTGAGATTGTCCTCGTTTCTTTTAATTCGTTTTACTTTTTTTCTTCTCTGATTCATTTATTTCTACCATTCTATCTTCTACTTCACTAATCCTATCTTCTGCCTCCATTATTCTACTATTTGTTGCCTCCAGAGTGCTTTTGATCTCATTTATTGCATTATTCATTATATATTGACTCTTTTTTATTTTTTCTAGGTCCTTGTTAAACCTTTCTTGCATCTTCTCAAAGACAGAAATACAGATCAATGGAACAAAATAGAAAGCCCAGAGATAAATCCACACACCTATGGACACCTTATCTTCAACAAAGGAGGCAAGAATATACAGTGGATTAAAGAAAATCTCTTTAACAAGTGTTACTGGGAAAACTGGTCAACCACTTGTAAAAAAATGAAACTAGAACACTTTCTAACACCATACATAGAAATAAACTCAAAATGGATTAAAGATCTAAACATAAGACCAGAAACTATAAAACTCCAAGAGGAGAACATAGGCAAAACACTCTACAACATAAATCACAGCAGGATCCTCTATGACCCACCTCTCAGAATACTGGAAATAAAAGCAAAAATAAACAAATGGGACCTAATTAAAATTAAAAGCTTCTGCACAACAAAGGAAACTATAAGCAAGGTGAAAAGGCAGCCTGCAGAATGGGAGAAAATAATAGCAAATGAAGCAATGGACAAAGAATTAATCTCAAAAATATACAAGCAACTCCTGCAGCTCAATTCCAGAAAAATAAATGACCCAATCAAAAAATGGGCCATGGAACTAAATAGACATTTCTCCAAAGAAGACATACAGATGGCTAACAAACACATGAAAAGATGCTCAACATCACTCATTATCAGAGAAATGCAAATCAAAACCACAATGAGGTACCATTTCATGCCAGTCAGAATGGCTGCCATCCAAAAGTCTACAAGCAATAAATGCTGGAGAGGGTGTGGAGAAAAGGGAACCCTGTTACACTGTTGGTGGGAATGCAAACTAGTATAGCCACTATGGAGAACAGTGTGGAGATTCCTTAAAAAACTGGAAATAGAACTGCCTTATGACCCAGCTATCCCACTGCTGGGCATACACACCAAGGAAACCAGAACTGAAAGAGACACGTGTACCCCAATGTTCATCACAGCACTGTTTATAATAGCAAAGACATGGAAACCACCTAAATGTCCATCTGCAGATGAATGGATAAGAAAGCTGTGGTACATATACACAATGGAGTATTACTCAGCCGTTAAAAAGAATTCATTTGAATCAGTTTTAATAAGGTGGATGAAACTGGAGCCAATTACACCGAGTGAAGTAAGCCAGAAAGAAAAACACCAATACAGTATACTAACGCATATATATGGGATTTAGAAAGATGGTAACGATAACCCTGTATGCGAGACACTAAAGAGACACAGATGTATAGAACAGTCTTTTGGACTCTGTGGGAGAGGGAGAGGGTGGGATGATTTGGGAGAATGGCATTGAAACATGTATAATATCATATAAGAAACGAATTGCCAGTCTAGGTTCGATGCAGGAAACAGGATGCTTAGGGCTAGTGCACTGGGATGACCCAAAGAGATGGTATGGGGAGCGAGGTGGGAGGGGAGTTCAGGATTGGGAACACATGTACACCCGTGGTGGATTCATGTTGATGTATGGCAAAACCAATACAATATTGTAAAGTAAAAATTATAATAATAATAAAATATTTTTAAAAATAAAATAAAATAACCAAATGAGACTAGCAAAAAGAAAACAGAATTTCAAAAAATGAGCTTCTCGGTGCTGCTCACTGCAGGGTGGAGTCCAACACCCTTGTCAAAGCCAAAAAATCTACCACCACCTTGTGACAACAACCTCCTCCCCTGTCCTGCCACCGCCACCACCTGTGTCACCACCACTTGGGGACAGGATGGATAATTAGGCCACAGTCTTTAGTGAAGAGACATATTCCTCAGTTCTGTGGTGTTCTTCATCACACATTTATGAAGTTTCTGAAGGGCACTGGAGACTATTGCCAAGCACAGCACGACCTCTATGCAGACAAGTGATTTGTAGAAATTCACTATCACTCCGATAAGAAGCTCCCAGTGAATAACCTGGACACAGAAGATCTGAACTGAAATTCACAGAGCATTTTTTACAAGACTTCTGACCTGGATGGAGTAAACTTCAGCACACTTCATTTCTATCACCTCAGTATTATTGAACCAAAGAATTGTTGTTTCTTGTTAGAAAGGTCATTTCATTTCCCATTACTCTCAACTTCATACTCTAAAGCACTGAGTATTTCAAGTGGAGTATATTGAAGTAGATTCAGTTTCTTTGCATCATCTCTGTTATTCAATTTTTAAATTTTTTCATTATCTTATTGAGCATTTTTTAACTAAATTAACATGCTTCAAATGAACCACCAAGATCCTGTGAAACTCATATACAAGAACATGAGATTTCTTATTACACACAATCAAATTAACGCAAACAAATGTATAGAGAAACTTAAGTACCACAATAATAAGAGTATGTGTTGTTGTTCAGTTGCTCAGTCCTGTCCGACTCTTTGCAACCCCATGGACTGCAGCACGCCAGGCTTCCCTGTCCATCACCAACTCCTGGAGTTCATTCAAACTCAAGTCCATTGAGTTGGTGATGCCATCCAACCATCTCATCCTCTGTCATCCCCTTCTCCTCCCACCTTCAATCTTTCCCAGCATCAGAGTCCTTCACTATCTCATGGAGGTTTCTCAAACTCATTTCCATTGAGTCAATGATGCCATCCAGCCATCTCATCCTCTGTGGCTCCTTTCTCATCCTGCCCTCAATCTTTCCCAGCATCAGAGTCTTTTCCAATGAGTCAGCTCTTTCCATTGGGTGGCCAAAATATTGGAGCTTCAGCATCAGTCCTTTCAATGAATATTCAGGGATGATTTCCTTTAGGACTAACTGGCTCGATCTCCTTCCAAGGGACTTTAAGAGTCTTCTCCAGTACCTCAGTTCAAAAGCATAAATTCTTCTGCACTCATTCTTTTTTTATGGTCTAACTCTAACACCCATACATGACTACTGCTAAAACCACAGCTTTGACTATATGGACCATTGTCAGCAAAGTTTTACCACAATTATAAGAGTATGTGAAGTTACCACAATAATAAGAGTGTGTGAGGAAACTTACAACACTATTCTTGAGAAAGAAGGTAGCTGTGATCTCAGTGGGCCTTTTGATGATGGTGCTGAATAGTAAGGACTAGTTCACAAATTCAGAAGTTGAATGACTCTTTACTAAGATAAATGAACCCCTTTTCAGATATTGCTTTATCTTTTAGTTAAAACTTGTTTACATGGTAAGATCATGAGGCTCCAAGGGAGAGAGTGGAAGCATGCAACACCTCTGAAGTCCAGCACAATATCCCTTCTACCACACATGTTCTATTAGCCAAGCAAGTCACAGAACCAGTCAAAATTCAAAATTCAAAGGAGGAAACACTTGAGAAACACTAACACATCACTCAAAATTCTCCAAGCCAGGCTTCAGCAATACATGAACCATGAACTCCCTGACATTCAAGCTGTTTTTAGAAAAGGCAGAGATCAAATTGTCAACATCCACTGGATCATTGAAAAAGCAAGAGAGTTCCAGAAAAATATCTATTTCTGCTTTATTGACTATGCCAAAGCCTTTGACTGTGTGGATCACAAGAAACTGTGGAAAATTCTGAAAGAGATGGGAATACCAGACCACCTGACCTGCCTCTTGAGATATCTGTATGCAGGTCAGGAAGCAACAGTTAGAACTGGACATGGAACAACAGACTGGTTCCAAATAGGAGAAGGAGTACATCAAGGCTGTATATTGTCACCCTGCTTATTTAACTTATATGCAGAGTACATCATGAGAAACACTGGGCTGGAAGAAGCACAAGCTGGAATCAAGACTGCCAGGAGAAATATCAATAACCACAGATATGCAGATGACACCACCCTTATGGCAGAAAGTGAAGAGGAACTAAAAAGCCTCTTGGAGGAAACCAGAATTGAAAGAGACACATGTACCCCAATGTTCATCGCAGCACTGTTTATAATAACAAGGACATGGAAGCAACCTAGATGTCCATCAGCAGATGAATGGATAAGAAAGCTGTGCTACATATACACAATGTAGTATTACTCAGCCATTAAAAAGAATACATTTGAATCAGTTCTAATTAGGTGGATGAAACTGGAGCCAATTATACAGAGTGAAGTAAGCCAGAAAGAAAAACACCAATACAGTATACTAACACATATATATGGAATTTAGAAAGATGATAACGATAACCCTGTATGTGAGACAGCAAAAGAGACACAGATGTATAGAACAGACTTTTGGACTCTGTGGGAGAGGGAGAGGGTGGGATGATTTGGGAGAATGGCATTGAAACATGTATAATATCATATAAGGAACAGACCACCAGTCTAGGTTCAATGCAGGATACAGGATGCTTGGGGCATGTGCACTGGAATGACCCTGAGAGATGGTATGGGGAGGGAGGTGGGAGAGAGGTTCAGGATTTGGGACTCGTGTACACCCATGGTGGATTCATGTTGATGTATGGCAAAACCAATACAGTATTGTAAAGTAAAACAAAGTAAAATTTAAAAATATATATAATATAAAATAAAATAAAAGCCTCTTGATAAAAGTGAAAGAGGAGAGTGAAAAAGCTGGCTTAAAGCTCAACATTCAGAAAATGAAGATCATGGCATCTGGTCCCATCACTACATGGCAAATAGATGGGGAAACAGTGGAAACAGTGTCAGACTTTATTTTGGGGGGCTCCAAAATCACTGCACATGGTGACTGCAGCCATGAAATTAAAAGACACTTACTCCTTGGAAGAAAAGTTATGACCAACCTAGATAGCATATTCAAAAGCAGAGACATTACTTTGCCAACAAAGGTCCATCTAGTCAAGGCTACAGTTTTTCTGGTGGTCGTGTATGGATGTGAGAGTTGGACTATGAAGAAAGCTGAGTGCTGAAGAATTGATGCTTTTGAACTGTGGTGTTGGAGAAGACTCTTGAGAGTCCCTTGGACTGCAAGGAGATCCAACTGGTCCATTCTGAAGGAGATCAGCCCTGGGATTTCTTTGGAAGGAATGATGCTGAAGCTGAAACTCCAGTACTTTGGCCGCCTCATGTGAAGAGTTGACTCATTGGAAAAAACCCTGATGCTGGGAGGGATTGGGGGCAGGAGGAGAAGCGGTCGACAGAGGATGAGATGGCTGGATGGCATCACTGACTCGATGGACATGAGTCTGAGTGAATTCCGGGGGTTGGTGATGGACAGGGAGGCCTGGCGTGCTGCGATTCATGGGGTCGCAAAGAGTCAGACACGACTGAGCGACTGAACTGAACTGATCTGAACACATCACTTATGCATGGAAGGAGCTAATCACACACACTGCAGAGGGTGTGGAGAGAGAAAAAGGTAGCTAGTTTTGCTAACCATCTTCAACAGACACTATGCTTCCCCTGTAATTAATGAATTCCCTATCGATTTTGTGTCAAGTCTACCATTATGTCTTTAATGTTTGTGTATGAATCCCTGAAAAAACAATGATTAGTGTTACTTTTTAAATATTATTTATTTTTATCATTAAATACTATTTAAATAAATATTAGCTTGAATAAATTCCTTAGAAAATACTAAAGAATAACCTTTTAGAGAGGAAATATCAACTCTAACTTTGAATCCAGAACCATATGGAGAGAAATAAGGTGGGTGTTCCTTGGTAGCTCAGTTGGTAAAGAATCTGCCTGCAGTGCAGGGGACCCAGGATCCATCCCTGGGTCACAAAGATCCCTTGGAAAAGGAAAGGGCAAACCACTCCAGTATCTTTGCCTGGAAAATCCCATGGACAGATGGAGCCTAGCGGACTGCAGTCCATGGAATCACAAAGAGTTGAGCATGACTGAGTGACTAAAACTTTCCCTTTCAAGGTGGGTGTAATTTATGTGAAATTGAAAGGAATTTTATTCATTAAAAAATACTTCTGGCTAAAACAATTCTTAATCATAAAATTTCTGAAATTCTTATAATTTTCCCATACTTCTCTGAAGTTGTTTACCAACTTATTTTTGTTTGTAGTGTGATTCCCAACTTCTCTCACCAAAAAAAAAAAAAAAAGTGGTTTCTGCTAATGAATTGAGCAGACGTTTAATATTTATATGCCTTTGGAGTTGGGTAACAACATTTAATACTTGACAATTTGTTTTATTATATAATTGACCAAAACCATATATTTATACTGTCTGGGAACATGTGGTTATAGTTCTGTGGGAGAAATAATTTGTCAGTGTTCACCAGCTTGTAAAAATACAGTGTAAGGACTTAAACATTAAATAAGTAATGAAATGCATTTCTCTTTAAAAATGAAAACAATTTAAGGAATCTCTAGGACAACATCAAGGGTACCAACATTCACCTTATAGGGATCCCAGAAAGAGGACAGAGAGAGAAGAGTATGGAATATGCAAATGTTGAGCTGCATCTTGAAGCAAGCAGAGCTAGGAGTGTTCCCTAGGCTCAGGCTGGGACATGAGCCTGGGGGGCAGTCTTGGGAAACTGGTCAGTCACTCATGCAGTTTTCAGTCCTCTCTCTCCTCACTGCTTTAGGAGCAAGCAAGTGTGCACGGCTCCTAAGGAGTGAAGTCCAAGCTTCCCACAGCCCTTCTCTTAATCTCACAAGTCCTGCAATTAGTCAAAGGGGCTCATTTTCTCCATCAAGGAACACAGAGCTGGGGTGCCCAGTATCTGGCTGGAACCACTCACTCCCTGGGGAGGATCTCTGCCCATGTCATCTCTCTTTTCTTCTGAGTCCCATCCTAAGGGTACAGGTCCTGACCTGATGCTTCTCTTCCTAACTGGCTTCCATGTGGATATTTCTTATAGCCTTGGTTGTACAGGAGTTGTTCTCCCAGTCTCCAGTTAGTTTCCAGTAAGAATTGTTCCACATGTAGATATAATTTTTATGTATTCATTAGGGGAGGGAGTCTCCCTATCCTCCTATTCCATCATCTCTTCTCTTCCTATGCATAATTCATCTAACTGGGACTGCAAGATGCAGAATTTATATCCAAATGACAACTTCCTCCTCCCTAGTCATTCTCACTTCCCTTTAGATCATGTCAATGATAGGTATTCAGTACCTTATCCACTTTTTAAACCATTTAAACAATTAGTACTAAGTATCATCTACTTTTTTTCATCATCTTAATATATATCTTTGACTACTGAGGTTTTTTTAATTACTTTTGACAGAGATGAATAGATACTTTTGTGAACTCTTGTGTATCTGGAAGATTATTAAGATTTATTAGAATGTTTTATAATAATCAGAATAAACACTAACTGCATTGATATGATATGAAAGTTATTTGTTGTTTTCATAATTATTTTGGATGACTACTTAGTTTAATTCAAACAAAAATTTTAAATCTGAGAATTTCATAGTAATGTTAATAGCATAGAGTGGTCACATAAATATTTGATTCCAGTAGTACATTTCCACAGAATTAATATCACATTGTGTATGCACTCTATGATAGCAGTTACATATAGTATGTTATTCATTATATTTTATTGTTGATGTACTTTTAGTTTTGTTTTGTGCTTTTTTTTTTTTTTGCCATACTGTGAGGCATGTGGGATCTTAGTTTACCGACCAGGGATTGAACCCATATCCCTTACACTGGAAGTGCAGAATCTTAAACACTGTACCACTATGAAAGTCCCTACATTACCTCTTATATTTATTTATTTTGCTTCCTAAATGTTCATATTCACCAACAAATGGAGACAGATGTGTCCATGGCAATCCCTGAGAGATGGATCAAACTACTTCCTGACATACTTCTGAGAATATGTCTCCTGGGCAAGAGAGACAGGATAAGGATTCAAAACAGGGAGAAGAAATGAAGTGTAACGTATTCATATACCTTTTTTTTTTTTCATGGTGAGAAAAGTTCAAATATATCATCATGTAATCAGCACAGCTCTCATGCACCCACACATGCATGTGTGTGTGTATGTGTGTAGCTGAGAGCATGGCTAGGAGGGACATAGTGCTCTCTGAGAAGACAATCATCCTGGGATCAGACATGGCCCTGATTACAACAAAATCTTCCCAGTGTGTGGTCTTAGAAAAGAGGATTAGGGAGATATATATCCTCTGAATTTTGGGAGATTATACAGAGTGTTTAGACAAAAATCAGGAGTGGCTCATCAAAAGCAAATACTATCTACTTTTTTTTTTCAATATTAGGATTAAAGGTATGTGATATAACTGATGCCTTATAAGAAAAGAGGGTTGTAGAAAACAGTGGATTAAAATGTGCACATGGATAGACAGTACCGAAAGCATTATTCAGTTCTGGGGATTATTTTAATCAGCTTTTTTCTCCTTATCTGAAGAGTATAAGGATTTACTCAGTTTGCAGTATCCCTGTCATAAAATTG
Organism: Capra hircus; assembly: GCF_001704415.2. NCBI lineage: Eukaryota > Metazoa > Chordata > Mammalia > Artiodactyla > Bovidae > Capra > Capra hircus. The sequence goes on from NW_017195467.1 coordinate 15,365, forward strand.
TTATAAGTTGTTCTAAAATAATTTCTCAGGAAATAGGCATATCTCTTATTGTTGGGTAATGCAAATGCCTAGATTATCCTGTAAATGTTACTCCAAACAAATGATAACATAGTTTCTGCTGAGCTACGGTAAGGCATCACCCAGCTAAATATTAGGTGCTTGATGAAAAGGCTATGGGTAAACTGTGGAAAGCAATGGGAAATCTCTACAAACTAATGAACAATTTATATAAATTGTATCTATTATTCAAGCATTTTGAAATGCGATTTCAGAATAACAAAAGTTAATATTACCCGAGGTTTTTTTGTATGCAAGGCATTGTATTGTTTCCGGTAAAATATCTGATAATGTCTCAGACGTTTTCTTTTTTTTTTTTTTTTTTCACTTTTTTTAAAATTTTTTTTTTAATTTTTTAAATTTTAAAATCTTTAATTCTTACATGTGTTCCCAAACATGAACCCCCCTCCCACCTCCCTCCCCACAACATCTCTCTGGGTCATCCCCATGCACCAGCCCCAAGCATGCTGCACCCGACCAGACGTTTTCTTTTGACTAATAGGAACAAAACATTTCATTATGAAAACTGAGATTAATCAGGGATTGAGTCAGTTAAGGAGCATTTCTAATTATGTGATGCTGACCCAAAATGAATCACTTCTGCTGGATTATTTCCAAAGCAGAACTATACAGAATGTGCTTGTCTTGGATCTTGAGGCTGGGTAAGGTGGTACATGATCCCAAGCCATTGAGTTATTAAAGTTATCTTGTCTCCTTCCTCTGTCACTGAAACTCCATCTCAAGATTCAAACCTTCACACACATGTCAATGTCCAGTGGCCACATAATCTTTTATCACTTTGAGTAGGAATAGGCAAATACAATTTAAAATAGGGCATGGAAGCTCTTATGTCTTTATATTAATATCACAGTGCATATTTGCTTGATGACTGACTGAATATAGTTATTTTAATTATCTGGTAATAATAGGGAATACTGCAGGCCATATGAGTTGGGTTTAGATGATGATAAAAGTGAATTTTAATTCCTTATTTTTCATTCATGGTTTCCCTCTATAATGTTTCCATTTTAACTCAAAACAACTCAGCAAGCAAGACTGGAAAGACTTCATCATCCTTACTTCATACAGAAATGATTAATCAGAGGCTTTAGGTCAAGAAAATGTATCAGGTGAGAGAGAGAAAAATGTCTGTGCCAAACTGTTATACTGCCTGTGATGGTCCTTTCTGCAGACTCCTGACACCTGTCCTTGAGCATCTCACTCTTTTTCTGTAACAATGATTAAAATGAAACATTCTTGCTAGGAACATAAAGCTGACCTCTACTACATGTATCTCAAGGTCCCTGCACAAAGGTCAACAGAGCAAATCCTGAAAACAATAGAAAGTGCAATGAAGAAATCAGATATCACCTGGTATAGTTTTATTAACATTCTTAAGTCAGTTTAAATATTTCAAAGCACTCACTTCACTGTCTTGGACAACTTATTTTTTCAAATGTCTATGAATTTCATGAGGTTTTAAAAAGTACTTAACACAGGATGACTTTTTATTCATCCTGTGCATCTAAGAATATAGAATGACTAACAGCATGCATTAGCCTTTGGGCAGTCAACCCTCCCTGTGTGCCATCCACAGCTAGGTTTCTCCCATTCCCCACATCCCCGGACTTTCCCTAACACAGGTGTTTGCATTTATGCCTACAGCCTAAATGGGACAAGGATACTTATGAAATGAAATCTTTGCAATATCACTACCTAGGAAAGAGTCAGGTATTCTCCTTTTTTGGTCAGAATTTCCCCCTTAGTTCTTCCATCAGTGTCACTGAGAAAGCTGCAGTTCTTCCCAAATACAGGAGAATAGAACTAGTTTTTTAAAACAATTGTGTGTTTAACTGACAAAACAGATGACAACTTCTCCACATCCAGAGCTTTTATGTAACAACATAGGCTACTATTTAGAAGTGAAGATATATAAGAAAATGTTTGGGGTTTTAAAAAAAAGATAAGTAAGCAATTGTCTCTTTTTCTTGCCACAGCCTTAACTGAATTTCTTTGCTACATGTCGAATATAGATATTCAATTATATTAATTAATTTAATTAGATATAGTGCAAGGTAAATATATGAAAATTCATTTAAATAATGTAAATGCATTTAATATTTTATGTGTGAGCAAATTTTTCAACAATCATACCCATCAAGGGTTCTTGTCATCATGCAGAGTTGTTACTCCATATTTAACAGAATTTTGAATCAGTCCACTTATTTCTGACCTTTTTTCCTACTGTTTAAATCCCATGACAACAGTAAATGTAAAATAATCTGAAAATACTCAATGTTCAATAAATGTTTGTTGAGTGAACAACTGAAGAAAGCAACTAAGCAACCAAAGAAGAGGAAAGAAATAGAAATCTTAAGACCTTTATTTGATAAAATGAAGGGGTGAAAGAAAATTGTACTGAAATTTTTTTTCTAATTTATGCTTGCTGACTAGACATATATTGGACAAATCAACAGGTACAATGAACATAGGATAGGACTGGGTTTCAGGATGAGTGTAACTCCCAAACTGTTTAAATTTAAATTGTAGTTAAGAAATTTATCTCTTTGACTCACTAGAGCTTGTTAAGAGTAATATAAGGATTTATATTTCTATCTGAAATAATCTTTCTGATGACTTTGCCTTTCTTTTATTCAGGTCATGAGTCTCAATTGTTCTTTGTGGCAAGACAACAGCATGTCTGTGAAACGCTTTGCATTTGTCAAATTCTCTGAGGTCACTGAACAGTGTTTCCTTTTATTTTCCCTCATTCTAGTCATGTTTTTAGCATCACTGTCAGGCAATGCTCTCATAGCCCTTGCCATCTGGACCAATCCAGCCCTCCATACCCCCATGTACTTCTTCCTGGCCAACTTGTCTCTCTTGGAGATTGGATACACTTGCTCTACTATACCCAAGATGCTGCAGAACCTTGTGAGTGAGGCCCGAGGAATCTCTCGGGAGGGCTGTGCTATACAGATGTTTTTCTTTACATTATTTGGTATCAGTGAGTGCTGTCTTTTGGCAGCCATGGCTTTTGATCGCTATATGGCCATATGCTCCCCACTTCATTATGCAACACGAATGAGTCATGGAATGTGTGTCCATTTAGCAATGGTTTCTTGGGGAGTGGGTTGCATAGTAGGCTTGGGCCAAACCAGCTATATTTTCTCTTTAGACTTCTGCAGCCCCTGTGAAATAGACCACTTCTTCTGTGATCTCCCCCCTGTTCTGGCACTAGCCTGTGGGGATACATCCCATAATGAAGCTGCAGTCTTTGTTGCAGCCATTCTTTGCATTTCCAGTCCATTTTTATTAATCATTGCTTCTTATGGTAGAATTCTAGCTGCTGTGTTGGTCATGCCCTCCCCTGAAGGCCGTCAAAAAGCTCTTTCCACCTGTTCTTCCCACCTGCTGGTAGTAACACTCTTCTATGGCTCAGGATCTGTCACCTACTTGAGGCCCAAGGCTAGCCGTTCACCTGGGGTAGATAAACTCCTAGCCCTCTTCTATACTGTGGTGACATCCATGCTCAACCCTATCATCTACAGCTTACGGAACAAGGAAGTCAAGACAGCTCTTCGGAGAACTCTGGGCAAGAAAAATGTTTTGACTCACAGGTAGATACCAAAGGACCACACAAATTTCTTTGAAAAAGATGCACACTCAACCTCAGAGGAAGGAAAAAAAGAAAGACAGAGGTATGGATAAAGAGAGGGAGTATGGAGGGAGGGAGGAAGAGTGGAAGGAGAGAAAGAAAGAAAGAGGGAGAGAAGGAGAAAGGGAGTGTAGGAGGTTGAGGGGGAAGAAGGACGGAAGACAGAAAGGAAGGAAGGAAACTCTGTACTTGTCAAGGTGTTTTTTAAGAAACTTCTTTAGTAACAGTGATTTTAATTTTGGAGATAGTTCTCTTCTTATAGCAAAAGTTCTGATTGCCAAATTCTGAAAGAAAATTGGCTACCAATGAATTTTAATAAGTGAATCTAATACTAGACTGGCTTTCTAAAACATTTCAATCTAGGCTAAAGTACAGGCTTAGAGTATAAATTACCAGATTTTATCTCAGAAGCCTAGGAAATTCTCACTCCATACTCTCAGGCATTTTCTCTCCTCTGAGAGGTCAATGTGACTTCTGCCATGGTCACTAGGGTAGCGCTTCCACATATGCCAGTCCCACATGACTCTTAATTCCCTAATAACTCTATGATGTTCATTACTTTCTTCCATAAAAATGTTTTAAATTCTTCATCCTTAATTATTGGTATATGAAGTAGTCAAATAATTATTTTATGAGTTGTGGATACTATAAAAATGTGTAAACATTCAAAAAAGCAAACTCTTAAAATTCAGAGGTAATTGTGGCAGAATATTAAAAGAAAAGCATGAGAAATTTTTACCAAGAGTCCCCATAGAAAAAAATGTTTTTGAAAAAGAAAGAGAATCATATTTAAATTCAAGAATGGAAGAAGAAAACTGAGCTTAAAATAATTAATATAAATAATGTTAATGATTTTATGTAATTTACAACATGTACAAATGCGCAGATGAATCCTGGCAGGATATATTTGGAAATTATCCAAAACTTGCTCTTTAAGAGAAAATGACCATAGTTACAACAAAATCTAGTATCTCAAGGCATCTATAGAAGAAATTATCTTGGATTTGAGCTCTAGTCCTTGGGAAGAGCTGTGGTCTATGAGGATTTAGCAACTACCCATACAGTAGTGGTAACATGATAGGATGGAGAACTCTGCTGCCATGACAACTTACAAATAGGATGAATAAATTTTAGTGATCTAACATATAGCATACTGACTGTAAGTTAATAATACTGTATTGTATACTTGAAAATTTGCTAAAAGAGTAGACCTAAGTGTTCCTACCACACACCATACACAAAAGATATCTATGTTAGGTGATGTTATTTAACTTGATTTTGGCAATCGTTTCATGATGAACACATATATAAATCAACACATTGTCCAGCCTTAAGTTTTAACTCGACAATTTTTTCCATTT
>NW_017195468.1:0-8907 GCF_001704415.2 Capra hircus
TGTCCTGGCTATTATAAACAGTGCTGTGATGAACACTGGGGTACATGTGTCTCTTTCAATTCTGGTTTCCTCAGTGTGTATGCCCAGCAGTGGGATTGCTGGGTCGTATGGCAGTTCTATTTGCAATTTTTTAAGGAATCTCCACACTGTTCTCCATAGTGGCTGTACTACATTGCATTCCACCAACAGTGTAAGAGGGTTCCCTTTCCGCCACACCTCTCCAGCATTTATTGCTTGCAGACGTTATATGAATCAATTCTAATGAGATGGATGAAACTGGAGCCAATTATACACAGTGAAGTAAGCCAGAAAGAAAAATACCAATACAGTATACTAACACATATATATGGAATTTAGAAAGATGGTAATGATAACCCTGTATGCAAGACAGCAGACGAGACACAGATGTACAGAACGGACTTTTGGACTCTGAGGGAGAGGGAGACGGTGGTATAATTTGGGATGATGGCACTGAAACATGTACACTATCATGTAAGATAGTCGTCCCCTACAATTACAGGATGCTTGGGGCTGGTGCACAGGGATGATCCAGAGAGATGATATGGGGTGAGAGGTGGTGGGGGGTCAGGATTGGGAACTCATGTACACCCGTGGCGGATTCATGTCAAAGTATGGCAAAACCAGTATAGTGTTGTAAAATAAAATAAAGTAAAAATAAAAATTAAAAAAAGAGAAAGACAAATATCGTATGGTATCACTTACATGGACTCTAAAATATGACACAAATGAACTTATCTATTACACAGAAACAGACTCACAGACACAGAGAGCAGACTATGTGATTACCAAGAGGGGAAAGGTGGGGCAGGCATAGATTGGGAGCTGGTGATTAGCAGATGTGAACTATAATATATACAATAGACAAACAAGATCGTACTGTATAGCACAAGGAACTATATTCATAATTTGTGATAATAATGGAAAAGGATATGAAAAAAATTGTGTGTGCATGTGTGTGTGTTTACATATGAAGGAAAGGAAAGGACAACTGTTGGCAAGCATGTACAGAAACTGGATCCTTGTGTGTTATGGATAGATTTTAAAATGGTACAACTGCTACAGAAAACAGTTTAAAGGCTCCTCGAAAAATTGAAAAAAAAAGAGCTGACACATGATTCAGCAATTCCACTTCAGGATATAAATTCAAAAGAACTTAACATGGGGTCTTGAGATATCTGCACAGCCGTGCTCACAGCAGCACGAAGCACAACAACTAAGAGGTGGAAGCATCTAACTGTCCATCAAATGTGATATATACCTACAATGAAACATTATTTAGCCATATAAAGAAAATTCTGTCACATGCTACAACATGCATGATCATGTCAGACATCAAGCCACATGAAATAAGCCAGTCATACAAAAACACAAATACTGTAAGTTTCTACTTGTATGAAATAGCTAACATAGTCAAGCAATAGGCCATGGTCTAGGTAAACAGAGAAGAAAAGAGTTGTTGTTGTTTCATGGGACAGGTGATGGGAAAAGTTTCAATTCTGCAAGATGTAAAGGTGTCGAGATCTGTTTCATAACAATGTGATTAGGAATTCCCTGGCAGTTCAGAGGGCAGGACTCCACAGTTTCCTATCAGGGGCCTGGGTATGATCCTCAACCAGGGAACTGTCATTCAAGCTGCATAGCACAGCTAAAACAATGACAACAACAACAAAACAACACTGTCACTATGTGTGTGTATATGTGTTAGTCACTCAGTTGTGCCCAACTTTGCATCCCCATGGACTAAAGCTCATCAGGTGCCCTTCCCCATCAGATATGGAGTGGGTTGCCATTTCTTTCTCCAAAAGGCTGATGAAAGTGTGTGAAATACTTGGCATGCAAAAATGGTTAAAATGGTAAAAATTTAAGTTAGATGTTTTCTACAACAATTAACAAAAGAAAAGCATTTAACAACCAAAAAAGAATTTGAATAGACATTTCCGACTCTTTGCAACCCCATGGACTGTAGCCTATCAGGCTCCTCCATTCATGGGATTTTCCAGGCAAGAGTGCTGGAGTGGATTACCATTTCCTTCTCAAGGAGATCTTCCTGACACAGGAACTGATCCCAGGTCTCCTACATTGCAGGCAGACACTTTCCCTTCTGAGCCACCAGGGAAGCCCCTAGCAAAATGTAAATCAGTCTCACTGAGATACTACTTCACACCCAATCAAAATGACAAATAACAACAAGTGCTGCAGAGGATGTGGAGAAAAGGAATCTTCAGATATTGCTGAGGTAATTGCTGTAAAATGGTACAACCACTATTGCAAAAGTACCTCAAAAAGTAAATATAGAGTAGCCATATGATGCAGCAATTTCCCTCTTTTGTATATATCCATAAACACTGAAAATGTTCAGTCCATGCAAAACCAGTGTTCACAGCAACATTACTCACAATAGCCACAAAGAGTACACCATCCAAGTATTATCCATTAATTGACGAATGGATAAACAAACTGTACTATATGCTCAACATGGACTGCATAGAAGCCATTTGCCATATTCATATACCATATTCAGCCATAAAAATAAAACAAAAACATTCACTGCTATAACCCCCATGAAATGGATGAATCTTGAAAGTACACAAACTAGGGGATTTTCCTGGAGATCCAGTGTTTAAGACTCTCCACAGGTTCCATCCCTGGGCTAGGAACTAAGATCCCACATGCCACAGAGCTAAATAAATAAATATTTACAAAGAAAATAGATATCTGAATAAAGCCAGACACAAAGGTCACACATTGTATGTGGGAGAACTGTAGGTGGAAGAGAAGCAGGAAAGAGAAGCTGTAATCCAAGTGAAACATTTTTTTCAGGGAGGAGGAAATGAACTACTCTGATAAAGGCTGCCAATAAATTAAAAAAATAACAACTACACATTAACCACTGAGTTAAACATTTGAAATTCACTTGTGGCCTTGACAAAAGTGGCTTTAAAGGAAAATGAGAGAACTCGAAATAACAAAGTCTAGGAACAACTGTGCAGAGGTCTATAATAAGCAAATATGAAATAAAAGCAGCAGAAGCAGGATGTGTCAACAAAAGATGGATTTTTAACGACAGGTCACATTATAGTCAGTCTGTTTGCTGAAGGGAACCATCCAGAGAAACAGAAAACTTAATCCAGGACAAAGAGGATGCGGCTTAGCAGCAGTAGCAGCACACAAGAAGAGTACAAAAGCCAAATAATTTGCTCACAGTGACAGAATTGAGATCATATGAAAAAAAAAAGGCTCGCATGGTAGATTAATGGGTATGGTAACCAGCCTTCAAGTGAATCCAATCTCCTGATATTCCCAGCCCTGTGTAGTTCTCTCTCAATCTATCACAGGGTTGACCTGTGAGACTAAGCAAATACAAAAGTGAAGATGTGTAACATCTGAAAAAAGACTCTGCACTTTATCATGGGTGCAAGTGCTTTCCTGAATCGCTCATTCTGAGAAAAGACAGAAGCCTCCACAAGAGAAGCCCCTTGCAGAGGCCCACAGAAGCAGGAACTGAGGCTTCATGAGTACAGCCAAGTGAGAGAGCTTAGATTCAACAAGCTAAGTCTTCAGAGGTTGCCAAGCCAGACAAAAGCTTGACTACTACCTCAGGAGAGATCCTGGGCCAAGAGATAACAAGTGTTAAGCTCTTTCAAACTATTCAATTTTGAGATCATATGTACAACACAAACATTTCAAGTTATAATACCATTCACATCATACTTACACACAGAAGAGATCTCCTATAAATAGAGCAAAAATTAAAACACACACACACACACAAACAAACCAAAGCACCGAAAAACAGGAGTTGCCTGGCAGTCCAGTGGTTTGCTTAGGACTCAGCCCTCTCACTGCCAGGATCCTTTGTTCGATCCCTGGTTGGGGAACTAATATCCTATGAAGCCACATGTTGTGACCAAAACAAAACATGCTGTGAAGTTCAAAGCTGCACCAGCAAGATAAGTATACAACACAGCTGTTTGCACATGTTGCTGGGCATAGAGCTACCTATGATCTATTTACTCGCATGAAATGAATTCAGATGGTGCCCCCCCATCCAGTGGAGTTCACTTAATTCATGAAATAAAGCCCTTAAAGGGTACAGAAATGAGCAAGTAATCCCACGTGAACATGTTAAATCAAAACACATTTTCTTTGAATGAACCACTTCATTCATTTATTCATTTGGCCAGGCTGCTTGGCTTGTGGGGTCCCAGTTCCCTGACCAGAGATTTAATCCAGACCACTGCAGTGAAAGCCCAGAATCCTAACCACCAGGCCACCAGGGAACCCCCACACCTGCATTGCTTTGCTTTTATAGCTAAAACCTCAGGATATGTGCATTGCCCCATGTTAGCCTCACCAAGTGGTAGGAGTCAGCTCTACACAGCTTAAGACCCATGGTGCTCTTACTTTTTTTCTTTCAAGAAGGCAGGAGAAAGAAAGTCACCCTGCCTGTTTTTAAGGTTGCCACTTAGAAAGCTGCAAACCTGAAACCATGTTTGCCCTGAAGTCAGCACCGGCAATCAGGGTCAGGTAATCCCCAGTCAGGAATACTCTCTCTCAACAGCAACGTGTCAGCCCACGAATGAACGGAGAAAAACGGAACGTAAGAAAGCCATAACTTTATCCCTCATTGTAAAGATGTCTGTCACCTTACCTCAGGGGCCCACTGAAAACATCAGCACTTGAGACCTCCCAGGCAGCAAACGGTCACATCCTGCAGACGAGCAGAGGGAAAGGTCAGGGTGAGTCACCTGTTCGGGGAACATTCTATCCCCCCAGGCCCTACCTGGTCCTACCCTATGGATGCTGACCAGGTATCTCACACTCAACCAGAGCAAGTGATTGAACTCCTTTTCCCTGAGCTTCATCCTCGCCCCTCCCTTCTCTCAGTAACAAACAAACCTCATCGGCCAACTTCCCGAACCAAAGGCCTGAATCTCGGGGCCCCCGGGACGGGGCAGCCTGGAGTCCAAGGAGAGGCAGAGGAAACAGGAAAACGACCAAAGCACCAGGGCAGTGAAGAGGCCACTAGATCGATTTTTTTTTTTTTTTTTGCTGCGCCCTCCTGACTGTGCCTGGGTGCAGACCGGGTTGGGCCGTGAAGATTTCTGCGTGTGTGTTCAAATACATTAGGTTCTACAGGAGAGTTGTGGGTGGTGCCGGGGCCAGGGGGCCAAGAGGCCCTTTCCGCGAGCTGGCTTGTCCTATCCCCCAGGCAGAAAAGATTCTGGAGAGCAGAGCCCGCCCAGACTAGAGAGGGCAGAGGGCGAAAGGAGCCTGAGGCCTCTGGGTCCTGCGGCATGCTCCCTCCTGAGGGCCGGGGGCTGTCACCGGCCGCCCCACCGAGCCAGGGCTCGTGTGAGTGGGGACCCGAGAGTCCCTCCTTTTAGCTGTCAGGCAGTGCTTTGGCTGAACCACGCCCCAGTCCTTACCGGTCCCAGTTGGCGGAGGAGTCAGAGCTGTCTGCGGCTCACCTGCCCTAGGCAGTTGCGGGATTAAGCCTGAGGAGTCGAGTTGAGCGGATGAGGCCTCCTCAGGTCTGGGGGCCCGCCTCAGCTCCCCTACAGGCGTGAGGGCTGCCTCCGATGATTGGCTGCCAGGTGTCGGCGCCTGCAATCTGATTGGCTGTGAGGCCGAGTTGGGCACATGCGCAGGCGATGAACCCTCCCCCTACCACCCCACCCCATAAAATCACCTGCTGTGGGCGTGGTCAGGCTGAATCTGAATCTGAAGGGTCTTGGGTCGAGATTGCTCAGCTCACTAAGTGCGAAGAAAGGAAAAAACAGATGGCACAGTCGTCCAGGGCACAGGGCTGAGAACGGCCTCCGAGTCTACCAGGGGAGTCAGTGATGGTGTCCAGCAATCACAGCCCTCAGGGCTGACCTCCCTTAAGCAAGGTCTTTGCTTAAGGAAGTTGACCCTACAGTGGATCTTTGAAGCCCCTCCTCTTGGACTTACATTTCCTTCAAGGCAGGGAAGCCTGCCCCTGTTTTGGACTGTCTATTGTGAGCTGAGAATGAGCTTTACTTTTTCTTCTTCTTTTTTTTTTTTTTTTTTTTTTTTTAATATTTTAGAACTTTACACTTTTAATGGCTGAGGAAAACCGAAAAGAATTTTACTTTCTGACATGAAAATTTTGTGAAATTCAGTTTTCGGAGTCCTTAAAGTTGGAACAGGGACTTGCCAGTTTCTTTGGTTATTATCTATGGCTGAAAACTTAATCACCAATGATCATATTCGCAAAGCCTAAAATATTTCTTTTTTGGCCCTTTACAGACTCTTTTTTAAAGGCCCTGTTCTTCTGGAAGTCTCCTAGTAGTCATATGGGAGAATAAAGTTTTGGTTTTGTTACAATATTTTCTTCTCTATTATATTCATTTTTCATTCTTTACTAATTTCATTCCTTCATATCGCTATAAGTTTGTTCTGTTGCTCATCTTTACGACTTTTTGAGATAACTATTTGTATCTCTTATTTCTCTTATATCTAATGGTATAAAATTACCTTAATTTGTTGTTGTTGTTCAGTCCCTCAGTCATATTGGACTCTTTGCAACACCATGGACTGCATGCAGCACACCAGGCTTCCCTCTCCTTCACTGTCTCCTCGAGTTTCTTCAAACTCATATCCATTGAGTTGGTGATACCATCCAAGCATCTCATCCTTCGCTGCCCACTTCTTCTCTTGCCCTCAGTCTTTCCCAGCATCAAGGTTGTTTCCAATGAATTGGCTTTTCACATCAGGTTTCCAAACTATTGGAGCGTCAGATTCAGCATCAGTCCTTCCAGTGAATATTCAGAGTTGATTTCCCTTAGGATTGACTGGATGGATCTTGCTGTCCACGGGACTCTCAAGAGTCTTCTCCAACACCACAGTTCAAAAGCATCAATTCTTCAGCACTCCACCTTCTTTATGGTCCAGCTGTCACATCTATACATGACTGCCAGAAAAACCATAGCTGTGACTAGATGGAATTTGTCGGCAAAGAAATGTCTCTGCTTTTTAATATGCTGTCTAGGTTTGTCATAGCTTTTCTTCCAAGGGCCACATAGCTTTTAAGCTCATGGCTGCATTCACCATCCACAATCCTTTTGGACCCAAGAAAATAAAGTCTGTTCCTCTTTCCATTGTTTCTCTGTACAAATTTACCTGTGTCCCACAATTTTTGCGAATAGACTGTTCATTATCATTCACTCCCAAGTATATCCTAATATTCTCTTCTAAAGACAAGACTATATATTGCATGGGCTTCCCTGGTCACTCAACTGGTAAATCACTTTCCAGCCAATGCAGGAGACACAAGAGGCCTGGGTTCGATCCCGGGTCAGGAGGATCCCCCTGGAGAAAATAATGCTCCAGGATTCTTGCATGAAAATTCCATAGAGACATATGTTATGTGTTAATATAGATATTTCTATTTTCCAAGTGAATGGCATTTTAAAAGAAGCTTCTTGGTCAATTTCTCATTTTTTCATTATAGTCAGATGACACAGTCTAATTATTATTGATCCTTTGTATTTGAAGATTTCCATTCAGTTAAGTAGACCGTACTTCAGATTTCCATCTCAGGGAAGTCAAAATGAAGTGGGTGTTATGTAGAGAAAACACTTGCAATGTCTGAAATGTATATAAGTGAAATGACTTCCTTTATGCTTCACAATTATTCCAGCATCTTTCAGTAGGGTACCTTTAACTAAGTTCCAGGGTTTTCTCACATTTTACCAGTTTTTCCACAAATATTCTTTCCTATTTTCATATTCCCATTTAGGATACTGAACTGCATGAGAATATATAGCAAAAAGCTACAGTTACCTCCCTTAGCTTACTCTGGTCTATAGTAGTTTCTTAAACTTTCCTTGTTCTTCATGACTTTTGACAATTTTCAGGAGTCCTTCAGGGACAGGTATTTTGCAGAATGACTCTCTATATGGGTTTCGGTATGTTTCTCCTGATTGCCCTGGGGTTTATATAATTTTAGAACTATACCTCCAAGGCAAAATATCTTCCTTATCGCTTCCCATCAAGGATTCATACTATTAATATGACTTACAACTAGTTCCTCTGCTATAAAGTTGTCTCTTCCTACTGACATATTCTGTTCTTGGAAACAAGCCACTAAAAGCAGCCTACATTTAGGGAGGGGCATGGAATCTCATCTTGAGGAAAATATCTAAGAGATACACAAGTTACTGAGTATGCAAGTTAACTGAAACTCCTTTGTAAGGAAGATCTGGGTCTTCTAGCCATAACTTTTAATTTTAAATTAATTACAGTAAAGATTTAATAGGCTTCCTAGTTGGTGCTAGTGGTAAAGTACCTGCCTGCCAATACAGGAGATGTAAAAGATGTGGGTTCAGAGGAGCCTGGTGTGCTACACTGATTGGGTTGCAAAGAGCTGGACAGACTGAAGCCGCTGAACACACACAAAGATTTAATACCTCAGTCACACCAGCTACATTTTAACATTTGCAAAGTGGCATATTAGACAAAGACATAGAAAATATATTTTATTGAGAATTCCTTAGTGTTTGGGTTGTTAGAGTTTTGTGCTTCCACTGCAGGGGGCAGAGAGTCAATCCTGATTGAACATCTAAGATTCCTTAATCCTCACAGCAAGGCAAACAAACAAAACAAACAAACAAACCCTCCCTGAGAACACTCCATCTGAAAATTCAGATAAAGGATATAAACAGAACACCTCACAGAAAAGAAACGCAAGTATTTATACATGTGAAAAGCTGATCATCCTTTTCAGGGAATACATGTAACAATTATTAAAAAAATGTTCTATTGCTGCATAAATGTCTGTGAATAGCACTGACTTAGGTCATTGTTTTGCCGAGCTTTCTTCTTCTCATGTGTAATGCATATTAACACATGAAACTGATT
>NW_017195469.1:0-8906 GCF_001704415.2 Capra hircus
CCTGCTGCTAAGTTGCTTCAGTCGTGTTCGACTCTGTGCGACGCCATAGACGGTAGCCCACTAGGCTCCCCGTCCCTGGATTCTCCAGGCAAGAAAGTAAAAAGTGGGTTGCCATTGCCTTCTCCAATGCATGAAAGTGAAAATGAAAGTGCAGTCGCTCAGTCCGTGTCCGACCCTCAGCGACCCCACGGACTGCAGCCTACCAGGCTTCTCCGTCCATAGGATTTTCTGAAAGGAACTGCAAGAAGCGCTTTTCCAGGAGGCTGGAAAGGGAGTTCGCAGGATGTGGGGAAGAGAGCCTCCTTCGGGAAGAATAGGCGGCCACTTGTTTTGTGTTGCAAACCTCTATTTGGAAGGAACAGGTTAGCTTATACAAAGGGAGACCTCCAGATCTGCTCAGAGGACCAAAGTTGCAGAGGCAGGTCGGTGTATTTTCCCTTCACTTTGCGATCCTTGCAAAGACATTCCTTGCTGATAGATGATTCAGCAAGGGCCTTTGAGACTGTTGTTTTCTTTCCTAGGTTCAAAGATTCCTTCAGTTCCTAATATAGATATCCTAGAAATTATCTGACATCCGTGAAAATCTGATATGTCCTGGTCAAATGCTGTCAGTTATAATTCCAGTTATCATATTAAAGCATTTCAAGTCGCAGCAGTGACCAGATTACATTGTCAATTTTCTATTTAATCAGGTTTTAACCATGTCCTCTATGGTTTCACACTGATGCCTTTGCAGAAATACTGCTACTTCAAGATATATGGAATATACTTTTTTTAAGCTTACCGATAATTTGTTTGTTTGTTTGTTTGTCTTCTGGTAAGCTGGTACCAGATGGAATTTAGTCTCCTCTCTAGGTTAAGAGAACAAAGTTTTCTTAGAATGCAATTTTTGATAACAGACTATGGATTTCCTTACCTTTCATTGATTTATAATTGTTTTCATCATCTGTTTTTTTACTTCGGTAAAGTAAATAAGCCTTATTTAAGATTTTGGTACATGTAGGATGGACTAAGCTTTCCCCACTCTTGCAAGTTCCCTTAACCCTTCAGATTCTTCTCGTGGGACCAAGATCTCACTTTCCTCCAGAGGGACAATCCAAGCTTTTTATTAGTTGATCTGCCCCTGACATCAGAGTCCATTTGAGCACGAGTTGGCCTATAATTTAGGCATGAAACTATGACTACATAAAGAAAAGGTGACTTTATGATTCAGGGATGGCCATGATATGCCTTGCACTTCAGAGAAAATGGGTTAAAATGATTTTTTTTCTTCAAAACTGCACAGCCAGTTCTTTCAGCATATGCAATTGAAAACATCTAGTCATTAGGCAGTTTTCATTCCAATCCCAAAGAAAGGCAATGACAAAGAATATTCAAGCTGCCTGCACAATTGCACTCATCCTCACACACTAGTAAAGTAATGCTCAAAATTCTCCAAGTTCACATGAACTGTGAACTTCCAAATGTTCAAGAGGGATTTAAAACATGCAGAGAAAACCAGAGATCAAACTGCCAACATCCACTGGATCATTGAAAAAGCAAGAGAGTTCCAGAAAAAAAGACATCTATTTCTGCTTTATTGACTATGCCAAAGCCTTTGACTGTGTGGATCACAATAAACTGGGAAAAAATTCTGAAAGAGATGGGAATACCAGACCACCTGACCTGTCTCTTGGAGAAACCTGTATGCAGGTCAGGAAGAAACAGTTCGAACTGGACATGGAACAACAGACTGGTTCTAAATAGGAAAAGGAATATGTCAAGGCAGTGTATTGTCACCCTGCTTATTTAACTTATATGCAGAGTACATCATGAGAAACACTGGGCTGGAGGAAGCACACGCTGGAATCCAGATTGCTGGGAGAAATATCAAGAATCTCAGATATGCAGATGACACCACCCTTATGGCAGAAAGTGAAGAAGAACTAAAGAGTCTCCTGATGAAAGTGAAAGAGGAGAGTGAAAAAGTTAGCTTAAAGCTCAGCATTCAGAAAACTAAAATCATTGCATCCAGTCTCATCACTTCATGGCAAATAGATGGGAAAAACATTGGAAACAGCAGCAGACTATTTTGGGGGGCTTGGAAATCACTGCAGGTGATGTCTGCCTCCATGAACTTAAAACGTATTTATGACTTGGAAGAAAAGTGATGACCAAACTAGACAGCATATTAAAAAGCCGAGACGTTGCTTTGCCAACAAAGATCCATCCAGTCAAGGCTATGGTTTTTCCATATGTCATGGATGGATATGAAAGATGTACTATAAAGAAAGTGACAGCTGAAAATTGGATGCTTTTGAACTGTGGTGTTGGAGAAGATGCTTGTAGGTCGCTTAGACTACAAGGAGACGCAACCACTCCATCCTAAAGGAAATCAGGTCTGAATATACATTGGAAGGACTAATACTGAACCTGAAACTCCAATACTTTGGCCACTTGATGTGAAGAGCTGACTCACTTGGAAGTTGCTTTGATTTGCCTGTGAGTGTGGGAGCCCTCCTGGGCAAAGGGCCTCAGGGGTCATTGCCACTGAATCACGACCTCCAAGCAAGCGCATTCCAGCTGTGTGACATTCAGGAAGCAGGAGACTGGGAAAAACTATCTTCCTTAGAGGAAGGAAAGTCATCCACAGAGAGTGTGGTTTTCAGGCCTCTCTTTGCAGCAAGTGTTTTGCTTCTCAGACATCAGAGCTGCAGGCTTGCTCTGAGGCCTCAATTGCAGAGTCAGGGCTGTGTGTCTCACTGCACTTTCCAAGCATTGCAGACACATTCCTAGGTTGGAGCAGTGCTTCCCATGAGAAAGAAGCCTCGGGAGTGTGTCTGAGCGGGCTGAGTGCCATGCTAGGGTCACCTAGTCGAGGGCACCTTGCACATCCAATGGGCCCCAGGCGAGTAGCTATGGACCGGCCCTTCGGTTGAGACATCCCAAAGCAGGGAACAAAGCTAGCTCTGTCAGAAGGAGGAAAACAGCAATGGGATGGATTTTCAAGCAGTTGCTAAGTCACACCACGTTAGGGCTCCCCGGGAAAGAAATGCGAATTTTGGCCTCTAGGCCCAGTATCCAGATGTGTGCACAGGATATTTTCCCCACAGGATTCAAGAATGTTCCAGACAGACCTAAGCTCACTAGCTCTCTCCTGCAGAGGAAATGAAATATTGTTGCTGAACCACGAAAAGATGCTGGGATTCTTGGCTTATGGAGGAGAAGAATTCAATCCAGGGCCCAAGACGAGGCTTGATTGCTCAGAGCTTTTGTGCAATAGAGTTTTATTAAAGGAGAAAGGAGATAGAGAAAGCTTCTGACAGAGACATCACAAGGGGCAGAAAGCGTACCCCTTGCTAGTGTTAGTAATGGAGTTATATACTCTCCAATAAGTTATGACAACGAACAAAAGAATGTCTGGAGGTTGTAAAAGACTCACTAGACCTACTCCCATAATTGACATTTTAAGATAACAGGATTAGCCAGAAGGTTTTTTCCAGAGGACCGTCCTCAAGAAGGATGCATGATTGTTATATAATCCTAAGGAATGTAGAGGGAAAACAGTTTGTCCTTCCTTCCTCCTTGAGAATTCTAGACCCCTCTCTCCTTGGGGACCCTTGAACTTCTTAGAAACCTGCCTTGGCAATGACTCTCTCAGAAACATGATTGAACAGCCGTTTGGAGCTTCCTTTGACTTTCCCTGGGAGGGAGGGAAGCCCTCCCTGAGCACAGGGCCTCAGGGGCCATGGCCAATGAAAAATAATCTCCCAGCAAGTGCTTTTCAGCCCTGTGTGACTCTCAGCCCACAGGAGGCTGAGAAAACTCTCTTCCTTGGAGGAAGGAAAGGCAGCCCAAGAGTGTGTTTTCAGGCCTGTATCTTGCAGCAAGTGTTTGGCTTGTTAGACAGAAGACCTGCAGGCCTGTTCCAACAGACTCAATGCCAGAATCAGGGCCTTGTGTCTCCTGCAGTTTCCTGGCCTTGCAAACACATTCCTAGGTGAGAGCAGTCCTGCCCATGGGGAAGCAGGCTGCGGGAGTGTGTCTGAGGGGGCCAGGTGTCATGCTGGGGTCACCTGGTCGAGGGCACCTTGCACCTCCAATGGACCCCAGGCAAGGAGTTGCAGGCCACCACCTTGCTTCTGAAATCCCAAAATGGGGAGCAAAGCTCGCTCTGTCAGAGGGAAGAAAACAGCAACAGGATGGATTTCAAGCAGTTGCTAGGCTGTACTGCGTTAGGGCTCCAAGGAAGGAAAATGCGAATTTTAGCCCTACGACTGGTATCCAGGTGGGCTCCCAGGATGATTTCCCGCAGGATCCAAGAACGTTCCAGACAGACCTGGGCTCACTAGCTCCCTCCTGCAGAGGAAACATGAGAGAACAGCTGTTTGGAGGTTGCTTTGACTTCCCCTGGGAGGGTAGGATCCCTCCCTGGGTGCAGGGCCTCAGGGGCCATTGCCGCTGGAGAAATGCCCTCGAAGCCAGACCTTTCCAGCCTTGTATGACTCAGCACGGAGGAGACTGGAAAAGCTCTCTTCCTTGGAGGAAGGAAAGGCAGCCCCAGAGAGTGTGTTTTCACACCTGTATCTTGCAGCAAGTGTTTGGCGTCTCAGACGTCAGACCTCCAGGCCTGCTCCAAACGGCCTCCAGTTCCAGAGTCAGGGCCGTGTGTCTCCCTGCATTTTCTGAGCCTTTGGGAACACATTCCTAGGTCAGAACAGTCCTGCCCATGGGAAAGAGGCTGCGGGAGTGTGTCTGAGGGGGTCGGGTGCCATGCTGGGGTCCAATAGACCGGTACCTCCAATAGACCCCAGGACAACAGCGGTGGGGCTCCCCCCTGGCTTCCGAAATGCCAAAGCGAGAAGCAAAGCTAGCTCTATCAGAAGGAAAGAAAAGAGCAATCGGATGGATGTTCAGGCTGTTGCTGGGCCGCACCACTTCAGGGTCCCCCCCGAGAGGAACAGGCGCCCTGTGGCCCCTAGGTCCGATATGCAGGTTAACACACAGGGTGTGTCCCCATAGGAGCCAAGAATTTTCCTGACAGACCTAGGCTCACTAGAGCTCTCCTACAGGGCAAAAGGGGTAGAACAGACTGTGGATGTGACTCTGCCTTTCCCAGCGAGCATGCGGCCCTCCCTACGGCCCGGGCTCCAGGGAAAATTGTCCTGAAAAATGACCTCCAAGAAGCGCTTTCAGCAGGCTGGGATGCAGAGTTCACAGGATGCGGGGAAAGTGATCGTCCTTCAGGGAAGAAGAGGCAGCACCCAGTGTGTGTTTGCAAGCCTGTATTTGGAAGAAACTGGTTAGTCCTTCAAGGGAGACCTCCAGGTCTGCTCAGAGGACCGAAATTCCAGAGGCAGCACCATGCATCTCCCCTGTCCTTTCTGAGCCTTGAAAGACATGCCTAGCTTCTATAGCGTATTGCTCATGAAGAAGCAGGATGCAGGAATGTGTCAGACATGACTGGGTGCCTTCCTGGGTTCAGCTCCGTGAGGGGCCTTTCCACTCAAAGTAGGTCCCATGCCTCCTTGGGGAGGAAGTGGGGCCCGCTTGCCTCCAAATTGCCAAAGGCTGGAACAAAGCTAGTTCTATCAGAGGTAAGAAAAGAGCAATTGGATGGATGTGGAAGCTGTTGCTGGGCCGCACTGCTTCAGGCCCCCCACCCCTCCGCCCCCGAGAGAAACAGGCGCCCTGTGGCCCCTAGGTCCTGGATGCAGTTTCACACATAGAATGTGTCCCCATAAGAGAATTTTCCTGACAGACCTAGGCTCACTAGAGCTCTCCTACAGAGCAAAGGGGATGGGACAGATGTGTGGCTGTGGCTCTGCCTTTCCCTGGAGTGTGGAGCCGCTCCCTATGGCCCGGGCTCCAGGGAAGTTGCCCCTGAATAATGACCTCCAAGAAGCGCTTTTCCAACTGGCTGAGACGTGGATTCTCAGGATGCAGGGAAGCGAGTGTCCTTCGGGGAAGCAAAGGCAGTCACTGTATCATGACTTACTAGAATAGTAGGTACTTCTCCGGTTGGGCAGAGGCCTTCCCTACCTGATCTGAAAAAGAAAATGAAGTAGCTCGCTGATTGAGAAATAATTCCCAGACTTGGGTTTCAACCAGTATAGAATCGACAATGGCCCTGTCTTTGTAGCCGCGTTAATTAACAGGTATGTGAAGCTCTAAATATCAGTGAAATTACATACAGCATATAGGCCCCAGTGTTCTGGAATGGTGGAAAGAAACAACCAAACTCTTGAAGAGACACTTTCAAAATGGATCATAGAGACTGACTGTACACTGGATGGGCTTGCTATCCGGCAGACTTACTCATATTACGGGTAACCGCACGTTCCCACAGTTGTTGTCCCTTATGAAATTTTCTATGGAGACCCCCTCCCACCAGTGAGGCAGGTGTTAGCAGATTTGCCACAAGTAAGGGGGTGGGATTTCACAGCAGATGGAACAATTAGGTAAGGTAATAAATCAGGTAACTAAGTTTGTATAAAAAAGAATATCATTCCCCCTTGAGGAAGCCAGATTCATGAATTTGTGGCTCAGTGATCAGGTGTGGCTCAATGACTGGAAACACAATTCCTTGGCCTGACATCGGAAAGGTCCTTATACTGTTGTTTTAGCCACAATTCTGAAAGAGATGGGAATACCAGACCACCTAACCTGCCCTCTTGAGAATCTGGATGAAGGTCAGGAAGCAACAGTTAGAGCAGGGACAGGAACAACAGACTGGTTCCAAAAAGGAAAAGGAGTATGTCAAGGCTGTATATTGTCACCCTGTTTATTTAACTTCTATGCCAGAGTACATCATGAAAAATGCTGGGATGGAAGATACATAAGCTGGAATCAAGATTGCCGGTAGAAATATCAATCAACTTAGATATGCAGATGACACCACCATTATGGCAGAACGTGAAGGAGGAACGGGTATGTCGGGGAACTTCTTGAGTTGCCAGCAAGGGTGTGAAGGACCTTTGGAAGTTCCAGAGTTAGGTGTGGTTAGTCTCGAGATGCCTCAGCGAAATGGGCCTCATGTCGCCTGGAATGGAGAGGCTCCTGGATATTCCGAGTTTCAGCAGGTGCTCTCGAGTTACGACGGGATTCAGGGACCCGCTCTGCGGCCGCAGGAAAGGCCAGTTATCATGCGTGTTGCTAGGGGGCCTCTCGTGATTCCTCTCCCGTCGATGCCGGCGGCCTAAGACCTTGTGTGGATAAGTCGGCGGCCGCGAAGCTGAGGATTCCTCTCCCAGTGCTGACATGATTTTGGGGTACTTCGGAGTCTCCACAAAGGAGTCAGCCTCGTCTCGCAGGGGGCATTGAGCGTGCCCTTTCCTCCCATGCTGTAGCAGCAGTGTCACGCTTCCCTTGCGTGGACCAAGGGATCTGTGGCTTTCCCTCGAGTCTTTCCCACGAGGCTTTGCCACAGGCTGTCCCACGTGTCACCGGTGGTGTGAGTCGATCCTCGGCGTGAAAGCCGAGGCAGTGCAGGGAAAACAGGTTCCTGTGGAACGGACTGAGATATCTGGGGGGAGTCTTGGAATGGTGGCACGACCCTGCAGTTCCTCTCCCCTTTCCTTTGGAGAGCGCCTCCTCTTGAGATGCGATGGGAATGCGGGAATTCTTTCCCGACCAAGGGGAAAGGATCCGTCCTCTCGAGCGACGAGCCGGAAACGGAGCTCCTCTGGATGTGGCCGGGACCCTCGTGCTTCCTCTTGAGTGGAGACGGGTATGTCGGGGAACTTCTTGAGTTGCAGCATGGCTGTGAAAGACTCTTTGGAATTTCCAGAGGTCAAGTGTGATTAGCCTCGAGACACCCCGTGGAAAACGGGCCTCATCTCGCCTGCAGGGGAGAACCTCCTGGATTTTACCGAGTTGCGGCAGGTGCTCTTGACTTACGACGGGGACCTCATGGACCCGCTCTGGTGACCTCAGGAAAGGCCAGTCCCCATGCGAGTTGCTAGAGGGCCTGTCGCTGTTCCTCTCCCGTCGATGCCAGGGCCTAAGACCTTGTGTGGAGTCGGGGCCGGAACCTGAGGATTCCTCTCCAGGACTGACATGCATCTTGGGTACTTCTGGAGTCTCCCCAGGGAGTAAGTCCTCGTCTCGAGTGGGGCATGCACGTGCGCTTTCCTCCCGAGCTGTAGCAGCAGCTGTCACGCTTCCCGTCGGGGGATCAAGGGATCTGTGGCTTTCCCACGAGGCTTTCCCACAGGGCTGTCCCACGTGCTACCATGCGTGTGAGTGGATCCTCGGCGTGAAAGTCGAGGCATTGCGGGGAAAACAGGTTCCTCTGAAAAGCACTGAGATATCTGGGGACTCTTGGAATGGTGGCACGACCCTGGAGTTCCTCCCGCCTTTCCTATTGAGAGCCCTTGCTCTTGAGAGGCCACGGAACGCTGAAAAATCTTTCCTGACTAAGCAGGATAGGATCCCTCATCTCGAGCTACCAGGCGGAAACGGGGTTCCCCTGGATGTGGGCGGGACACTCGTGCTTCTCTCTCGAGTGGAGACGGGTATGTCGGGGAACATCTTGAGTTGCAGCAAGGACCTTTTTGAATTTCCAGAGTATAGGTGTGATGAGCCTCCAGACGCCTCAGAGAAATGGGGCCTCATCTCGCATGGAGCGGAGAACCTCCTGGACTTTCTAGAGTTGGGCAGGGTCTCTGGAGTTACGACGGGGACCTCAGGGACCCGCTCCGGTGGCCTCAGGAAAAAGCCAGTGCCCATGGGAGTTGCAAGGGGGCCTTTCGGATTCCTCTCCCGTCGATGTCGGGGCCTAAGACCTTGTGTGGAGTCGGGGCTGGAACCTGAGGATTCCTCTCCAGTGCTGATATGGATCTTGGGTACTTCTGGAGTCTCTCCTGGGGATCAGTGCTCATTCGTGTGGGGCATGCACGTGAGCTTTCCTCACGAACTGTAGCAGC
>NW_017195470.1:0-8905 GCF_001704415.2 Capra hircus
ATGTGAGGGACTCTCGTGCTTCCTCTCGAGTGGAGACGGGTATGTTGGGGAACTTCTTGAGTTGCAGGAAGGGTGTGAAGGACCCTTTGGAAGTTCCAGAGCTTAGGTGTGATTAGCCTCGAGACGCCTCAGCGGAAATGGGCTCATCTCGCCTGGAGGGTAGAACTCCTGCATTTTCTCGAGTTGCGGCAGGTGCTCTCGACTTACGACGGGGACCTCAGGGACCGCTCTGGTGCCTCAGGAAAGGCCAGTCCGCATGTGAGTTGCTAGGGGGCCTCTCGGGATTCCTCTCCGGTGATGCCGGGGCCTAAGATCTTGTGTGGAGTCGGTGCCGGAACCTGAGGATTCCTCTCCAGTGATGACATGGATCTTGGGGTACTTCTGGAGTCTCCCCAGGTGAGTCAGTCCTCATCTCGAGTGAGGGCATGCACGTGCGCTTTCCTCCCGAGCTGTAGCAGCAGTGTCACGCTTCCCTTCGCGTGCCTCAAGGGATCTGTGGCTTTCTCTCGAGGCTTTCCCAGGAGGCTTTCTCATGAGGCTTTCCACAGGGCTGTCCCAGGTGCCACCGTTGTGTGAGTGGATCCTCGGCTTGATAGTCGTGGCAGTGCAGGGAAAACAGTTTTCCCAGGAATGGACTGAGACATCGGGGGTACTCTGGGAATGGTGGCACGACCCTGGAGTTCCTCTCGCCTTTCCTGTGGAGAGCCACTCCTCTTGAGATGCGACGGGAACACCGGAATTTATTTCCCGACCAGGGAGGGAAAGGATCCTTCCTCTCGAGCTAGGAAGCAGAAACGGGGCTCCTCTGGATGTGGGCGGGACTCTTGTGCTTCCTTTCGAGTGAGACGGGTATGTCAGGGAACTTCTTGAGTTGCAGCAAGGGTATGAAAGACCCTTTGGAAGTTCCAGAGGTTAGATGTGATTAGCCTAAAGATGCCTCAGCGGAAATGGGCCTCATCTCGCCTGGAGGGGCGAGCCTCCTGGATTTTCTCGAGTGGCGGCAGGTGCTCTCAACGTACGACGGGAACCTCAGGGACCCGCTCTGGTGGCCTCGGAAAGGCCAGTCCCCATGCGAGTTGCTCGGAGCCTATCGGGGTTCCTCTCCCGTCGATGCCGGGGCCTAAGACCTCGTGTGGAGTCGGTGCCGGAAACTGAGTTTTCCTCTCCAGTGCTGACATGGATCTTGGGGTACTTTCTGGAGTCTCCCCAGGGGAGTCAGTCCTCGTCTCGAGTGGGGGCATCAAAAGTGCGCTTTCCTCCCGAGCTGTAGCAGCCGTGTCGCGGCTTCCCTTTCGCGTGGATCAAGTGATCTGTGGCTTTTCCTCGAGGCTTTCCCAAGGAGGCTTTCCCACGAGGCTTTCCCACAGGGCTGTCCCACGTGCCACCGTGGTGTGTCTCGATCCTCGGCTTGAAAGTCGAGGCAGTGCAGGGAAAACAGGTTTCCCTGGAATGGACTGAGACATCTGGGGGACTCTGGAATGGTGGCACGACCCTGGAGTTCCTCTCGCCCTTTCCTGTCGAGAGCGCCTCCACTTGTGATTCGACGGGAACGCGGGGAATTCTTTCACCATCACGCAGGGAAAGGATCCCTCCTCTATAGCTATGAGGCGGAAACGGGGCTACTCTGGATGTGCCCGGGACTCTCGTGCTTCCTCTCGAGTGGAGACGGGTATGTCGGGGAACTTCTTCAGTTGCAGTAAGGGTGTGAAGGACCCTTTGGAAGTTCCCGATGTTAGATGTGATTAGCCTCGAGAGGCCTCATTGGAAATGGGCCTCATCTCGCCTGGAGGGGAGAAACTCCTGGATTTTCTCGAGTTTGCGGCAGGTGCTCTCCTCTTACGACGGGGACCTCAGGGACCCGCTCTGGTGGCCTCAGGAAAGGCCAGTCCCCATGCGAGTTGCTCGGGGGCCTCTCGGGATTCCTCTCCCGTCGATGCCGGGGCCTAAGACCTTGTGTGGAGTCGGTGCCGGAACCTGAGGATTCCTCTCCAGTGCTGACATGGATCTTGGGGAACTTCTGGAGTCTCCCCAGGTGAGTCAGTCCTCGTCTCTAGTGGTGGCATGTACGTGCGCTTTCCTCCCGAGCTGTAGTAGCAGTGTCACGCTTCCCTTCGCGTGGATCAAGGATCTGTGGCTTTCCCTCGAGGCTTTCCCACGTGCTTTCCCACGACGCTTTCCCACAGGGCTCTCCCACGTGCCACCGTGGTGTGAGTCGATCCTCGGCTTGAAAGTCGAAACAGTGCAGGGAAAACAGGTTTCCCTGGAATGGACTGAGATATCTGGAGGACTCTGGGAATGGTGGCACGACCCTGGAGTTCCTCTCGCCTTTCCTGTGGAGAGTGCCTCCACTTGAGATGCGACAGGAACGCCGGGAATTTTTTCCCGGCCAGCAGCGAAAGGAACCCGTCTCTCGAGCAAGGAGGCGGAAACGGAGCTCCTCTGGATGTGGGCGGAACTCTCGTGCTTCCTCTCGGGTGGAGTCGGGTATGTCGGGGAACTTCTTGAGTTGCAGCAAGGGTGTGAAGGACCCTTTGGAAGTTCCAGAGGGTAGATGTGATTAGCCTCGAGACGCCTCAGCGGAAATGGGCCTCATCTCGCCTGGAGGGTGGAACCTCCTGGATTTGCTCGAGTTGCGGCAGGTGTTCTCGACTTAAGACGTTGTCCTCAGGGACCCGCTCTGGAGGCCTCAGGAAAGGCCAGTCCCCATGCGTGATGCTCGGGGGCCTCTCGGGTTCCTCTCCCGTCGATGCCGGGGCCTAAGACATTGTATGGAGTCGGTGTCGGAACCTGAGGATTCCTCTCCAGTGCTGACATGGATCTTGGGGTACTTCTGGAGTCTCCCCAGGTGAGTCAGTCCTCTTCTCGAGTGGGGGCATGCACATGCGATTTCCTCCCGAGCTGTAGCAGCAGTGTCACGCTTCCCTTCGCGTGGATCAAGGGATCTGTGGCTTTCCCACGAGACTTTCCCACAGGGCTGTCCCACGTGCCACCGTGGTGTGAGTCGATCCTCGGCTTGAAAGTCGAGGCAGTGCAGGGAAAACAGGTTTCCCTGGAATGGACGGAGACATCTGGGGGACTCTGAGAATGGTGGTACCACTCTGAAGTTCCTCTCGCCTTTCCTTTGGAAAGCGACTCCTCTTGAGATGCGACGGGAACGCCGGGAATTCTGTCCCGACCACGCAGGGAAAGGATCCCTCCTCTCGAGCTAGGAGGCGGAAGCGGGACTGCTCTGGATGTGGGTGGGACTCTCGTGCTTCCTCTCGAGTGGCGACGGGGTATGTCGGGGAACTTCTTGAGTTGCAGCAAGGGTGTGAAGGAACCTTTGGAAGTTCCAGAGTTTAGGTGTGATTAGCCTCGAGACACCTCAGCGGAAATGGGCCTCATCTCGCCTGGAGGGGAGAACCTCCTGGATATTCTGGAGTTGCGGCAGGTGCTCTCGACTAACGACGGGGACCTCAGGGACCCGCTCTGGTCGCCTCAGGAAAGGCCAGTCCCCATGCGAGTTGCTCGGGGGCCTCTTGGGATTCCTCTCCCGTTAATGCCGGGGCCTAAGACCTTGTGTGGAGTCGGTGCTGGAAACTGAGGATTCCTCTGCAGTGCCGACATGTATCTTGGTGAACTCCTGGAGTCTCCCCAGTGGAGTCAGTCCTCGTCTCGAGTGGGGGCATGCACGTGAGCTTTCCTCCCGAGCTGTAGCAGCAGTGTCACGCTTCCCTTCGCCTGGATCAAGGTTACTGTGGCTTTCCCAAGAGGCTTCCCACAGGGCTGTCCCACGTGCCACCGGTGGTGTAAGTCGATCCTCGGCTTGAAAGTCGAGGCAGTGCAGGGAAAACAGGTTCTCTGGAATAGACTGAGACATCTTGGGGACTCAGGGAATGGTGGCACGACCCTGGAGTTCCTCTCGCCTTTCCTGTGGAGAGCGCCTCCACTTGAGATGCGACGGGAACGCGGGGAATTCTTTCCCCACCACCCAGGGAAAGGATCCCTACTCTCGAGCTATGAGGCGGGAAACGGGGCTCCTCTGGATGTGGGCGGGACTCTCGTGCTCCTCTCCAGTGGAGAAGGGTATGTCGGGAACTTCTTGAGTTGCAGCAAGGGTGTGAAGGACCCTTTGGAATTTCCCGATGTTAGATGTGATTAGCCTCGAGACGCCTCAGCGGAAATGGGCCTCATCTCGCCTGGAGGGGAGAAACTCTTGGATTTTCTCGAGTTGCAGCAGGTGCTCTCGATTTACGACAAGAACCTCAGGGACCCGCTCTGGTGGCCTCAGGAAAGGCCAGACCCCATGCGAGTTGCTCGGGGGCCTCTCCGGTATTCCTCTCTCGTCGATGCCGGGGAATAAGACCTTGTGTGGAGTCGGTGCCGGAACCTGAGGATTCCTCTCCAGTGCTGACATGGATGTTGGGGAACTTCTGGAGTCTCCCCAGGTGAGTCAGTCATCGACTCTAGTGGGGGCATGAACGTGCGCTTTCCTCCCGAGCTGCAGCAGCAGTGTCACGCTTCCCTTCACGTGCATCAAGGGATATGTGGCTTTCCCTCGAGGCTTTCCCAGGAGGCTTTCCCACGAGGATTTCCCACAGGGCTGTCCCACGTGACACCGTGGTGTGAGTCAATCCTCGGCTTGAAAGTCGAGGCAGTGCAGGGAAAACAGGTTTCCCTGGAATGGACTGAGACATCTGGGGGACGCTGGGAAAGGTGGCACGACCCTGGAGTTCCTCTCGCCTTTCCTGTGGAGAGCGCCTCCTCTTGAGATGCGACGGGAACGCGGGGAATTCTTTCCTCACCACGCAGGGAAAGGATCCCTCCTCTCGAACTACGAGGCGCAAACGGGGCTCCTCTGGATGTGGGCAGGACTCTCGTGCTTCCTCTCGAGTGGAGACGGGTATGTCGGGGAACTTCTTGAGTTGAAGCAAGGGTGTGAAGGACCCTTTGGAAGTTCCAGATGTTAGATGTGATTAGCCTCGAGACGCCTCAGGGGAAATGGGCCTCAACTCGCGTGGAGAGCAGAACCTCCTGGATTTTCTCGAGTTGCGGCAGGTGCTCTCGACTTACGACGGGGACCTCAGTGACCCGCTCTGGTGGCCTCAGGAAAGGCCAGTCCCCATGCGAGTTGCTCGCGGGCCTCTCGGGATTCCTTTCCCGTCAATGCCGGGGCCTAAGACCTTGTGAGGAGTCGGTTCCGGAACCTGAGGATTCCTCTCCAGTGCTTACATGGACCTTGGGGGTACTTCTGGAGTCTCCCCAGAGGAGTCAGTCCTCGTCTCGATTGGAGGCATGCACGAGCGCTTTCCTCCCGAGCAGTAGCAGCAGTGTCACGCTTCCCTTCGCGTGGATCAAGGGATCTGTGGCTTTCCCACGAGGCTTTCCCACAGGGCTGTCCCACGTGCCACCGTGGTGTGTCTCGATCCTCGGCTTGAAAGTCGAGGCAGTGCAGGGAAAACAGGTTTCCCTGGAATGGACTGAGACATCTGGGGGACTCTGGGAATGGTGGCACGACCCTGGAGTTCCTCTCGCCTTTCCTGTCGAGAGCGCCTCCACTTGTGATTCGACGGGAACGCGGGGAATTCTTTCACCATCACGCAGGGAAAGGATCCCTCCTCTATAGCTATGAGGCGGAAACGGGGCTACTCTGGATGTGCCCGGGACTCTCGTGCTTCCTCTCGAGTGGAGACGGGTATGTCGGGGAACTTCTTCAGTTGCAGTAAGGGTGTGAAGGACCCTTTGGAAGTTCCCGATGTTAGATGTGATTAGCCTCGAGAGGCCTCATTGGAAATGGGCCTCATCTCGCCTGGAGGGGAGAAACTCCTGGATTTTCTCGAGTTGCGGCAGGTGCTCTCCTCTTACGACGGGGACCTCAGGGACCCGCTCTGGTGGCCTCAGGAAAGGCCAGTCCCCATGCGAGTTGCTCGGGGCCTCTCGGGATTCCTCTCCCGTCGATGCCGGGGCCTAAGACCTTGTGTGGAGTCGGTGCCGGAACCTGAGGATTCCTCTCCAGTGCTGACATGGATCTTGGGGAACTTCTGGAGTCTCCCCAGGTGAGTCAGTCCTCGTCTCTAGTGGTGGCATGTACGTGCGCTTTCCTCCCGAGCTGTAGTAGCAGTGTCACGCTTCCCTTCGCGTGGATCAAGGATCTGTGGCTTTCCCTCGAGGCTTTCCCACGTGCTTTCCCACGACGCTTTCCCACAGGGCTCTCCCACGTGCCACCGTGGTGTGAGTCGATCCTCGCTTGAAAGTCGAAACAGTGCAGGGAAAACAGGTTTCCCTGGAATGGACTGAGATATCTGGAGGACTCTGGGAATGGTGGCACGACCCTGGAGTTCCTCTCGCCTTTCCTGTGGAGAGTGCCTCCACTTGAGATGCGACAGGAACGCCGGGAATTTTTTCCCGGCCAGCAGCGAAAGGAACCCGTCTCTCGAGCAAGGAGGCGGAAACGGAGCTCCTCTGGATGTGGGCGGAACTCTCGTGCTTCCTCTCGGGTGGAGTCGGGTATGTCGGGGAACTTCTTGAGTTGCAGCAAGGGTGTGAAGGACCCTTTGGAAGTTCCAGAGGGTAGATGTGATTAGCCTCGAGACGCCTCAGCGGAAATGGGCCTCATCTCGCCTGGAGGGTGGAACCTCCTGGATTTGCTCGAGTTGCGGCAGGTGTTCTCGACTTAAGACGTTGTCCTCAGGGACCCGCTCTGGAGGCCTCAGGAAAGGCCAGTCCCCATGCGTGATGCTCGGGGGCCTCTCGGGTTCCTCTCCCGTCGATGCCGGGGCCTAAGACATTGTATGGAGTCGGTGTCGGAACCTGAGGATTCCTCTCCAGTGCTGACATGGATCTTGGGGTACTTCTGGAGTCTCCCCAGGTGAGTCAGTCCTCTTCTCGAGTGGGGGCATGCACATGCGATTTCCTCCCGAGCTGTAGCAGCAGTGTCACGCTTCCCTTCGCGTGGATCAAGGGATCTGTGGCTTTCCCACGAGACTTTCCCACAGGGCTGTCCCACGTGCCACCGTGGTGTGAGTCGATCCTCGGCTTGAAAGTCGAGGCAGTGCAGGGAAAACAGGTTTCCCTGGAATGGACGGAGACATCTGGGGGACTCTGAGAATGTTGGTACCACTCTGAAGTTCCTCTCGCCTTTCCTTTGGAAAGCGACTCCTCTTGAGATGCGACGGGAACGCCGGGAATTCTGTCCCGACCACGCAGGGAAAGGATCCCTCCTCTCGAGCTAGGAGGCGGAAGCGGGACTGCTCTGGATGTGGGTGGGACTCTCGTGCTTCCTCTCGAGTGGCGACGGGTATGTCGGGGAACTTCTTGAGTTGCAGCAAGGGTGTGGAAGGAACCTTTGGAAGTTCCAGAGTTTAGGTGTGATTAGCCTCGAGACACCTCAGCGGAAATGGGCCTCATCTCGCCTGGAGGGGAGAACCTCCTGGATATTCTGGAGTTGCGGCAGGTGCTCTCGACTAACGACGGGGACCTCAGGGACCCGCTCTGGTCGCCTCAGGAAAGGCCAGTCCCCATGCGAGTTGCTCGGGGCCTCTTGGGATTCCTCTCCCGTTAATGCCGGGGCCTAAGACCTTGTGTGGAGTCGGTGCTGGAAACTGAGGATTCCTCTGCAGTGCCGACATGTATCTTGGTGAACTCCTGGAGTCTCCCCAGTGGAGTCAGTCCTCGTCTCGAGTGGGGCATGGCACGTGAGCTTTCCTCCCGAGCTGTAGCAGCAGTGTCACGCTTCCCTTCGCCTGGATCAAGGTTACTGTGGCTTTCCCAAGAGGCTTCCCACAGGGCTGTCCACGTGCCACCGTGGTGTAAGTCGATCCTCGGCTTGAAAGTCGAGGCAGTGCAGGGAAAACAGGTTTCTCTGGAATAGACTGAGACATCTTGGGGACTCAGGGAATGGTGGCACGACCCTGGAGTTCTCTCGCCTTTCCTGTGGAGAGCGCCTCCACTTGAGATGCGACGGAACGCGGGAATTCTTTCCCCACCACCCAGGGAAAGGATCCCTACTCTCGAGCTATGAGGCGGAAAACGGGGCTCTCTGGATGTGGGCGGACTCTCGTGCTTCCTCTCCAGTGGAGAAGGGTATGTCGGGAACTTCTTGAGTTGCAGCAAGGGTGTGAAGGACCCTTTGGAATTTCCCGATGTTAGATGTGATTAGCCTCGAGACGCCTCAGCGGAAATGGGCCTCATCTCGCCTGGAGGGAGAAACTCTTGGATTTTCTCGAGTTGCAGCAGGTGCTCTCGATTTACGACAGAACCTCAGGGACCCGCTCTGGTGGCCTCAGGAAAGGCCAGACCCCATGCGAGTTGCTCGGGGGCCTCTCGGTATTCCTCTCTCGTCGATGCCGGGGAATAAGACCTTGTGTGGAGTCGGTGCCGGAACCTGAGGATTCCTCTCCAGTGCTGACATGGATGTTGGGGAACTTCTGGAGTCTCCCCAGGTGAGTCAGTCATCGACTCTAGTGGGGGCATGAACGTGCGCTTTCCTCCCGAGCTGCAGCAGCAGTGTCACGCTTCCTTCACGTGCATCAAGGGATATGTGGCTTTCCCTCGAGGCTTTCCCAGGAGGCTTTCCCACGAGGATTTCCCACAGGGCTGTCCCACGTGACACCGTGGTGTGAGTCAATCCTCGGCTTGAAAGTCGAGGCAGTGCAGGGAAAACAGGTTTCCCTGGAATGGACTGAGACATCTGGGACGCTGGGAAAGGTGGCACGACCCTGGAGTTCTCTCGCTTTCCCTGTGGAGAGCGCCTCCTCTTGAGATGCGACGGGAAACGCGGGGAATTCTTTCCTCACCACGCAGGGAAAGGATCCCTCCTCTCGAACTACGAGGCGGCAAACGGGGCTCCTCTGGATGTGGGCAGGACTCTCGTGCTTCCTCTCGAGTGGAGACGGTATGTACTCGAGGGGGAAATTCTCTCCACCTG
>NW_017195471.1:0-8905 GCF_001704415.2 Capra hircus
AATGGACTGAGACATCTGGGGGACTCTGGGAATGGTGGCACGACCCTGGATTACCTCTCGCCCTTCCTGTGAGAGGCCCCTCCTCTGAGATGCGACGGGAAAGCCGGGAATTCTTTCCCGACCACGCAGGGAAAGGATCCCAGCTCACGAGCTAGAAGGCGGAAATGGGGCTCCTCTGGATGAGGGAGGGACTCTCCTCATTCCTCTCAAGTGGAGACGGGTATGTCGGGGAACTTCTTGAGTTGCAGCAAGGGTGTGAAGGATCCTTTGGAAGTTCCAGAGGTTAGATGTGATTACCCTCGAGACGCCTCTCTGGAAATGGGCATCATCTCGCTTAGAGGGGAGAACCTCCTGGATTTTCTCCAGTTGCGGCAGGTGCCCTCGACTTACGACTGGGCCCTAAGGGACCCGCTCTGGTGGCCTCAGGAAAGGTCAGTCCCCATGCGAGTTGCTCGGGGGCCTCTCGGTATTGCTCTGCCATCGATGCCAGGGCCTAAGACCTTGTGTGGAGTCGGTGCTGGAACCTGAGGATTTCTCTCCAGTGCTGACATGGATCGTGGGGTACTTCTGGAGTCTCCCCAGGGGAGTCAGTCCTCGTCTTGAATGGGGGCATGCACTTGCGCTTTCCTCCCGAGCTGTAGCAGCAGTGTCACGCTTCCCTCTCATGGATCAAGGGATCTGTGGCTTTCCCTCGAGGCTTTCCACGAGGCTTTCCCACGAGGCTTTCCTACAGTGCTGTCCCACGTGCCACCGTGGTGAGAGTGGAACCTCGGGTCTAAATTCGAGGCAGTGCAGGGAAAACAGGTTTCCCTGGAATGGACGGAGACATCTGGGGGACTCTGGAAATGGTGGCACGACCCTGGAGTTCCTCTCCCTTTTCCTGTGGAGAGCGCCTCCTCTTGAGATGTGACGGGAATGCCGGGAATTCTTTCCCGTACACGCAGGGAAAGGATCCCTACTCTCGAGCTAGGAGGCAGAAACGGGGCTCCTCTGGATGTGGGCGGGACTCTCGTGCTTCCTCTCGAGTGGAGACGGAGCGGTTATTGTCCGGGGAACTTCTTGAGTTGCAGCAAGGATGTGAAAGGACCCTTTGGAAGTTCCAGAGGTTAGGTGTGATTAGCTTCGAGACGCCTCAGCGGACATGGGCCTCATCTCGCCTGGAGGAGAGAACCTCCTGGATTTTCTCGAGTTGCCGGCAGGTGCTCTCGACTTACGACGGGGGACCTCAGGGACCCGATCTGGTGGCCTCAGGGAAAGGCCAATCCCCATTCGAGTTTCTCGGGGCCACTCGTGATTCCTCTCCCGTCGATTCCGGGGCCTAAGACCTTGTGTGGAGTCCGGTGCCGGAACCTGAGGATTCCTCTCCAGTGATGACATGGATCTTGGGGTACTTCTGGAGTTTTCCCAGGGAGTCAGTCCTCGTCTCAAGTGGGGGCATGCACGTGGGCTTTCCTCCCGAGCTGGAGCAGCAGGGTCACGCTTCCCTTCGCGTGGATCAAGGGATCTGTGGCTTTCCCTCGAAGCTTTCCCACAAGGCTTTCCCACTAGGCTTTCCCACAAGTCTGTCCCACGTGCCACCGTGGTGTGTGTCGATGTCGATCCTCGGCTTGAAAGTCGAGGCAGTGCAGGGAAAAAAGTTTTCCCTGGAATGGACTGCGACATCTTGGGGACTCTGGGAATGGTGGCACGACCCTGGAGTTCCCCTCGCCTTTCCTGTGGAGAGTGCCTCCTCTTTAGATGCGTCGGGAACTCCGGGAATTCTTTCCCGACCACGCAGGGAAAGGATCCCTCCTCTCGAGCTAGGAGGCGGAAACGGGGATCCTCTGGATGTGGGCGGGACTCTCGCCCTTTCTCTCGAGTGGAGACGGGTATGTCGGCGAACTTCTTGAGTTGCAGATATGGTGTGAAGGACCCTTTGGAAGTTCCAGAGGTTAGGTGTGATTAGCCTGGAGACGCCTCAGCGGAAATGGGCCTCATCTCGCCTGGAGGGGAGAACGTCCTGGATTTTCTCGAGTTGTGGCTTGTGCTCCCCGACTTACGACGGGGACCTCAGGGACCCACTCTGGTGACCACAGGAAAGGGCCAGTCCCCATGCGAGTTCCTCGGGGGCCTCTCGGGATTCCTCTCCCGTCGAAGCCTGGGCCTAAGACCTTGTGAGGAGTCGGTGCCGGAACCTGAGGATTCCTCTCCAGTGCTGACATGGATCTTGGGGTACTTCTGGAGTCTCCCCAGGGGAGTCAGTCATCGTCTCGAGAGGGGGCATGCACGTGTGCTTTCCTCCCGAGCTGTAGCAGCACTGTCACGCTTCCCTTCGCGTGGATCAAGGGATCTGTGGCTTTCCCTCGAGGCTTTCCCTCGGAGGCTTTCCCACGAAGCTTTCCCACGATGCTTTGCCACAGGGCTGTCCCACGTGCCACCGTGGTGTGAGTCGATCCTCGCTTGAACGTCCAGGCAGTGCAGCGAAGACAGGTTTCCCTGGAAAGGACTGAGACATCTGGGGAACTCTGGGAATGGTGGCACGACCCTTGATTCCCTCTCGGCTTTCATGTGGAGATCGCCTCCTCTAGAGATGCCACGGGAACGCCAGGAATTATTTCCCGACCCTGCAGGAAAGGATCCCTCCTCTCGAGCTAGGAGGCAGTAACGGGGCTCCTCTGGATGTGGGCGGGACGCTCGTGCTTCCTCTCGAGTGGGAGACGGGTATGACCGGGAACTTCTTGAGTTGCAGGAAGGGTGTGACGGACCCTTTGTAAGTTCCAGAGGTTAGTTGTGATTAGCCTTGAGACACCTCAGCGAAAATGTGCCTCATCTCGCCTGGAAGGGAGAACCTCCTGGATTTTCTCGACGTGCGGCTGGTGCTCTCGACTTACGACAGGGACCTCAGGGACCCGCTCTGGTGGCCTCAGGAAAGGCCAGTCCCCTTGCAAGTTGCACGGGGGGCTCTTGGGATGCATCTCCCGTAGATGCTGGGGCCTAAGACCTTGTGTGGAGTCAGTGCCGGAACCTGAGGATTCCTCTCCAGTGCTGACATGGATCTTGGGGTAATTCTGGAGTCTCCCCCAGGGGAGTCCGTCCTCGTCTCGAGTGGGGCATGCACGTGCGCTTTCCTCCCCGAGCTGCAGCAGTGTCACGCTTCCCTTTCGCGTGGATCAAGGTATCTGTGGCTTTCCCTCGAGGCTTTTCCTCGAGGTTTTCCCACGAGGCTTTCCCACAGGGCTCTCCCACATGCCACCGAGATGTGAGTCGATCCTCGGCTAGAAAGTCGAGGCCAGTGCAGGGGAAATCAGGTTTCCCTTGGAATGGACTGAGACATCTGGGGGACTCTGGGAATGGTGGCACGACCCTGGAGTTCCTCTCGCCTTTCCTGTGGAGAGCGCCTCGTCTTGAGATGCGACGGGAACGCCGGGAATTCTTTCCCCGACCACGCAGGATAAGGATCCCTCCTCTCGAGCTAGGAGGCAGAAACGGGGGCTCCTCTGGATGTGGGCAGAACGCTCGTGCTTCCTCTCGAGTGGAGACGGGTATGTCGGGGGAACTTCTTGAGTGGCAGCAAGGGTGTGAAGGACCGTTTGCACGTTCCAAAGGATAGGTGGGATTAGCCTCGATACGCCTCAGTGGAAATGGGCCTCATCTCGCCTGGAGGGGAGAAGCTCCTTGATTTTCCCGAGTTGCAGCAGGTGCTCTCGACTTTCGACGGGGACCTCAACGACCCGCTCTGGGGGCCTCAGGAAAGGCAGGTCCCCATGCGAGTTGCTCGGGGCCTCTCGGGATTCCCCACACGTCGATGCCGGGGACTAAGATCTTGTGTGGAGTCGGTGCCGGAACCCTTAGGATTCCCCTCCAGTGCTGACATGGATCTTGGGGTACTTCTGGAGTCTCCCCAGGGGAGTCAGTCCTCGTCTCGAGTAGTGGTCATGCACGTGGCTTTCCTCCCGAGCTGTAGCAGCAGTGTCACACTTCCCTTCGCGTGGATCAAGGGATCTGTGGCTTTCCCTCGAGGCTTTCCCACGAGGCTTTCCCACGAGGCTTTCCCATAGTGCTGTCCCACGTGTCACCGTGATGTGAGTCGATCCTCGGCTTGAAAGTCGAGGCAGTGCTTGGGAAAACATGGTTTCCCCGGAATGGACTGAGACATCTGGGGGACTCTGGGAATGGTGGCACGACCCTGGAGTTCCTCTCGCCTTTACTGTGGAGAGCGCCTCCTCTTGAGATGCGACGGGAACGCCGGGAATTCTTTTCCCGACCACGAAAAGGAAAGGATCCCTCCTCTCGAGCTAGGAGGCGGAAAACGGGGCCCATCTGGATGTGGGCGGGAATCTCGTGCTTCCTCTTGAGTGGAGACGGGTATGTCGGGGGAACTTCTTGAGTTCCAGCAAGGCTGTGAAGGAACCCTTTGGAAGTTTCAGAGATTAGGGGTGATTAGCTTCCAGTCGCCTCAGCGGAAATGGGCCTCATCTCGCCTGGAGGGGACTACCTCCTGGATTTTTCTCGAAATAGGGCAGTTGCTGTCGCCTTACGACAGTGACCTCAACGACCCGCTCTGGGGGCCTCATAAAAGGCACTCCCCATGCGAATGCTCGGGGCCTCTCGGGATTCCTCTCCCGTCGATGCCGGGCCTAAGACCTTGTGTGGAGTCAGTGCCGGAACCTGAGGTTTCCTCTGCAGTGCTGACATGGATCTTGGGGTACTTCTGGAGTCTCCCCAGGGGAGTCAGTCCTCCTCTCGGAGTGGGGGCATGCACGTGCGCTTTCCTCCCGAGCTGTAGCAGCAGTGTCACGCTTCCCTACGCGTGGATTAAGGGATCTGTGGCTTTCCCTCGAGGCTTTCCCACGAGGCTTTCC
The DNA here is from genome assembly GCF_001704415.2 of Capra hircus. Lineage (NCBI taxonomy): Eukaryota > Metazoa > Chordata > Mammalia > Artiodactyla > Bovidae > Capra > Capra hircus. The sequence goes on from NW_017195471.1 coordinate 4,842, forward strand.
CACGAGGCTTTCCCACAGGGCTGTCCAACCTGAATCGCGGTGTGAGTCGATCCTCGGCTTGAAAGTGGAGGCAGTGCAGGGAAAACAGGTTTCCTTGGAATGGACTGAGACATCTGGGGGACACTGGGAATGGGGCCTGATACTGGAGTTCCTCTCGCCTTTACTGTGGAGAGCGCCTCCTCTTGAGATGAGACGGGAGCGCTAGGAATTCTTTCAGGACCACGCAGGGAAAGGATCCCTCCTCTCGAGCTAGCAGGCGGAAACGGGGCCACTCTGGATACGGGCGGGACGCTCGGGTTCCTCTTGAGTGGAGACGGGTATGTCGGGGAACTTCTTGAGTTGCAGCAAGGCTGTGAAGGACCCTTTGGAAGTTCCAGAGTTTAAGTCTGATTACCCCCTAGTTGTCTCAGCCGAAATGGGCCTCATCTCGCCTGGAGGGGAGAACCTCCTGGATTTTCTCGAGTTGTGGCAGGTGCTCTCGACTTACAACGAGGGCCTCAGGGACCCGCTCTGGTGGCCTCAGGAAAGGCCAGTCCCCATGCGAGTTTCTCCCGGGCCTCTCGGGATTCCTCTCCCGTCGATGCTGGGCCTAAGACCTTGTGTGGACTCAGTGACGGAACCTGAGGATTCCTCTCCAGTGCCGACATGGATCTTGTGGTACTTCTGGAGTCTCCCCAGGGGAGTCAGTCCTTGTCTCGAGAGGGGGCATGCCACGTGCGATTTCCTCCCGAGCTGTAGCAGCAGTGTCATGCTTCCCTTTTCGTGGATCAAGGGATCTGTGGCTTTCCCTCTAGAGTTTCCCATGACGCTTTCCCACGAGGCTTCCCACAGGGCTTTCCCACGTACCACTGTGGTGTGAGTCGATCCTTGGCTTTAAAGTCGAGGCAGTGAAGGGAAAACAGATTTCCCTGGAATGGACTCAGACATCTGGGGGACTCAGGGAATGTGGCACGACCCTGGAGTTCCTCTCGCCTTTCCTGTGGAGAGCGCCTCCTCTTGAGATGCGACGGGAACCCGGGAATTCTTTCCCGACCCACGCAGGGGAAAGGATCCCTCCTCTCGAGCTAGGAAGGCGGAAACAGGGCTCCTCTGGATGTGGGCGGGACTCTCGTGCTTCCTCTCGAGTGGAGACGGGCATGTCGGGGAACTTCTTGGAGTTGCAGCAAGGGTGTGAAGGACCCCTTGAAAGTTCCAGAGGTTAGGTTTGATTAGCCTCGAGACGCCTCAGCGGAAATGGCCTCATCTCGCCTGGAGGGGAGAACCTCCTGGATTTTCTCGAGTTGCGGCAGGTGCTCTCGACTAACGACGGGGACTTCAGGGACCCGCTCTGGTCGCCTCAGGAAAGGCCAGTCCCCATGCGAGTTGCTCGGGGGGCCTCTCGGGATTCCTCTCCCGTCTATGCCGGGGCCTAAGGACCTTGTGTGGAGTCGGTGCCGGAACCTGAGGATTCCTCTCCAGTGCCGACATGGATCTTGGGGTACTTCTGGAGTCTCCCCAGGGGGAGTCAGTCCCCGTCTCGAGTGGGGGCATGCACGTGCGCTTTACCTCCCCAGCTGTAGCAGCAGTGTCACGCTTCCCTTCGCGTGGATCAATGGATCTATGGCTTTCCCTGGAGGTTTTCACACGAGGCTTTCCCACGAGACTTTCCCACATGGTTGTCCCACGTGCCACCATGATGTGAGTCGATCCTCGGCTTGAATGTCGAGGCTGTGCAGGGAAAACAGGTTTCCCTGGAATGGACTGAGACATCTTGGGGACTCTGGAATGGTGGCACGACCCTGGAGTTCCTCTCGCCTTTCCTGTGGAGAGCGCCTCCTCCTGAGATGCGACGGGAACGCCGGGAATTCTTTGCCGACCACGAAAGGAAAGGATCCCTCCTCTCGAGCTAGGACGCGGAAATGGGGCCCCTCTGGATGTAGGCGGGACTCTCGTGCTTCCTCTTGAGTGGAGACGGGTATGTCGGGGAACTTCTTGAGTTGCAGCAAGGCTGTGAAGGACCCTTTGGAAGTTCCAGAGATTAGGGGTGATTAGCTTCCAGTCGCCTCAGCGGAAATGGGCCTCATCTCGCCTGGAGGGGACAACCTCCTGGATTTTCTCGACTTGCGGCAGGTGCTCTCGACTTACGATGGGGACCTCAGGGACCCGCTCTGGTGGCCTCAGGAAAGGCCAGTCCCCATGCGAGTTTCTCCGGGCCTCTCGGGATTCCTCTCCCGTCGATGCTGGGGCCTAAGACCTTGTGTGGACTCAGTGACGGAACCTGAGGATTCCTCTCCAGTGCCGACATGGATCTTGTGGTACTTCTGGAGTCTCCCCAGGGGAGTCAGTCCTTGTCTCGAGAGGGGGCATGCACGTGCGATTTCCTCCTGAGCTGTAGCAGCAGTGTCATGCTTCCCTTTTCGTGGATCAAGGGATCTGTGGCTTTCCCTCTAGACTTTCCCATGACGCTTTCCCCACGAGGCTTCCCACAGGGCTTTCCCACGTACACTGTGGTGTGAGTCGATCCTTGCTTTAAATTCGAGGCAGTGAAGGGAAAACAGCTTCCCTGGAATGGACTGAGACTTCCAGGGGACTCTGGGAATGGTGGCCCGACCCTGGAGTTCCTCTCGCCTTTCCTGTGGAGAGCGCCTCCTCTTGAGATGCAACGGGGAACGCCGGGAATTCTTTCCCGACCACGCTGGGAAAGGATCCCCCTCGAGCTAGGAGGCGGAAACGAGGCTCCTCTGGATTTGGGCGGGGACTCTCATGCTTCCTCTCGAGTGGAGACGGGTATGTCGGGGAACTTCTTGAGTTGCAGCAAGGGTGTGAAGGACCCTTTGGAAGTTCCAGAGTTTAGGTGTGATTAGCTCGAGACACCTCAGCGGAAATGGGCCTCATCTCGCCTGGAGGGGAAAACCTCCTGGATTTTCTCGAGTTGCGGCAGGTGCTCTCGACTTACGACGGGGACCTCAAGGAACCGCTCTGATGGCCTCAGGAAAGACAAGTCCCATGCGAGTTGCCCGGGGGCCTTCGGATTCCTCTCCCGTCGATGCTGGCGGCCTAAGATCTTGTGTGGAGTGGGTGCCGGAAACTGAGGATTCCTCTCCAGTGTTGACATGGATCTTGGGGTACTTTTGGAGTCTCTCCAGGGGAATCAGTCCTTGTCTCGAGTGGGGGCATGCACGTGCTCTTTCCTCCCGAGCTGTAGCAGCACTGTCACGCTTTCCTTCGCGTGTATCAAGGGATCTGTGGCTTTCCCTCGAGGCTTTCCCTCGAGGCTTTCCCACGAGGCTTTCCCACAGGGTGTCCACGTGCCACCGTGGTTTGAGTCGATCTCGGCTTGAAAGTCGAGCAGTGCAGGGAAAAAGGGTTTCCCGGGAATGGACTGAGACATCTGGGGGACTCTGGGAATGGTGGCACGACCCTGGAGTTCCTCTCGCATTTCCCTGTGGAGAGCGCCTCCTCTTGAGATGCGAGGGAACGCCGGGAATTCATTGACGAGCACGCAGGGAAAGGATCCCTCCTCTCAAGCTAGGAAGCGGAAACGGGGCTCCTCTGGATGTGGGCGTGACTCTCGTGTGTTCTCTCGAGTGGAGACAGGTATGTCGGGAACTTCTTGAGTTGCAGCAAGGGTGTGAAGGACCCTTTTTGGAAGTTTCCAGATGTTAGATGTGATTAGTCTCGTGACCCCTCAGCGGAAATGGTCCTCATCTCGCCTGGAGGGGAGAACCTCCTGGATTTTGTCGAGTTGCGGAAGGTGCTCTCGACTTACTAAAGGGACCTCAGGGACCCGCCCTGGGGGCCTCAGGATAGGCCAGTCCCCATGGAAGTTGCTCGGGGCTTCTCGGGATAACCCTCCCGTCGATGCCGGAGCCTAAGACCTTGTGTGGAGTCGGTGCCGGAACCTGAGGATTCCTCTCCAGTGCTGACATGGATCTTGGGGTACTTCTGGAGTCTCCCCAGCGGAGTCAGTCCTCGTATCTAGTGGGGGGCATGCACGTGCTCTTTCCCCGAGCTGTAGCAGCAGTGTCACGATACCCGTCGAGTGGATTAAGGATCTGTGCTTTCCTTCGAGGCTTTCCTATGAG
>NW_017195472.1:0-8904 GCF_001704415.2 Capra hircus
GGCCCCATGCTCGCTGGGAAAGGCAGAGTCACATCCACAGTCTGTTCTACCCTTTTGCCCTGTAGGAGAGCTCTAGTGAGCCTAGGTCTGTCAGGAAAATTCTTGGCTCCTATGGGGACACACCCTGTGTGTTAACCTGCATATCGGACCTAGGGCCACAGGGCCGCCTGTTCCTCTCGGGGGACCCTGAAGTGTGCGGCCCAGCAACAGCCTGAACATCCATCCGATTGCTCTTTTCTTCCTTCTGATAGAGCTAGCTTTGCTTCTCGCTTTGGCATTTCGGAAGCCAGGGGGAGCCCACCGCTGTTGTCCTGGGGTCTATTGGAGGTACCGGGTCTATTGGACCCCAGCATGGCACCCGACCCCCTCAGACACACTCCCGCAGCCTCCTTCCCCATGGGCAGGACTGTTCTGACCTAGGAATGTGTTCCAAGGCTCAGAAAATGCAGGAGACACACGGCCCTGACTCTGGAACTGAGGCCGTTGGAGCAGGCCTGGAGGTCTGACGTCTGAGACGCCAAACACTTGCTGCAAGATACAGGTGTGAAACACACTCTCTGGGGCTGCCTTTCCTTCCTCCAAGGAAGAGAGCTTTTCCAGTCTCCTCCGTGCTGAGTCATACAAGGCTGAAAGGTCTGGCTTCGAGGGCATTTCTCAGCGGCAATGGCCCCTGAGGCCCTGCACCCAGGGAGGGATCCTACCCTCCCAGGGGAAGTCAAAGCAACCTCCAAACAGCTGTTCTCTCATGTTTCCTCTGCAGGAGGGAGCTAGTGAGCCCAGGTCTGTCTGGAACGTTCTTGGATCCTGCGGGGAAATCATCCTGGAGCCCACCTGGATACCAGTCGTAGGGCTAAAATTCGCATTTTCCTTCCTTGGAGCCCTAACGCAGTACAGCCTAGCAACTGCTTGAAAATCCATCCTGTTGCTGTTTTCTTCCCTCTGACAGAGCGAGCTTTGCTCCCCATTTGGGGATTTCAGAAGCAAGGTGGTGGCCTGCAACTCCTTGCCTGGGGTCCATTGGAGTGCAAGGTGCCCTCGACCAGGTGACCCCAGCATGACACCTGGCCCCCTCAGACACACTCCCGCAGCCTGCTTCCCAGGCAGGACTGCTCTCACCTAGGAATGTTTGCAAGGCCAGGAAACTGCAGGGAGACACAAGGCCCTGATTCTGGCATTGAGTCTGTTGGAACAGGCCTGCAGGTCTTCTGTCTAACAAGCCAAACACTTGCTGCAAGATACAGGCCTGAAAACACACTCTTGGGCTGCCTTTCCTTCCTCCAAGGAAGAGAGTTTTCTCAGCCTCCTGTGGGCTGAGAGTCACACAGGGCTGAAAAGCACTTGCTGGGGAGATTCTTTTTCATTGGCCATGGCCCCTGAGGCCCTGTGCTCAGGGAGGCTCCCTCCCTCCCAGGGAAAGTCAAAGGAAGCTCCAAACGGCTGTTCAATCATGTTTCTGAGAGAGTCATTGCCAAGGCAGGTTTCTAAGAAGTTCAAGGGTCCCCAAGGAGAGAGGGGTCTAGAATTCTCAAGGAGGAAGGAAGGACAAACTGTTTTTCCCTCTACATTCCTTAGGATTATATAACAATCATGCATCCTTCTTTGAGGACGGTCTCTGGAAAAAACCTTCTGGCTAATCCTGTTATCTTAAAATGTAAATTATGGGAGTAGGTCTAGTGAGTCTTTACAACCTCCAGACATTCTTTTGTTCGTTGTCATAACTTATTGGAGAGTATATAACTCCATTACTAACACTAGCAAGGGGTACGCTTTCTGCCCCTTGTGATGTCTCTGTCAGAAGCTTTCTCTATCTCCTTTCTCCTTTAATAAAACTCTATTGCACAAAAGCTCTGAGCAATCAAGCCTCGTCTTGGGCCCTGGATTTGAATTCTTCTCCTCCATAAGCCAAGAATCCCAGCATCTTTTCGTGGTTCAGCAACAATATTTCATTTCCTCTGCAGGAGAGAGCTAGTGAGCTTAGGTCTGTCTGGAACATTCTTTGAATCCTGTGGGGAAAATATCCTGTGCACACATCTGGATACTGGGCCTAGAGGCCAAAATTCGCATTTCTTTCCCGGGAGCCCTAACGTGGTGTGACTTAGCAACTGCTTGAAAATCCCATCCCATTGCTGTTTTCCTCCTTCTGACAGAGGCTAGCTTTGTTCCCTGCTTTGGGATGTCTCAACCGAAGGGCCGGTCCATAGCTACTCGCCTGGGGCCCATTGGATGTGCAAGGTGCCCTCGACTAGGTGACCCTAGCATGGCACTCAGCCCGCTCAGACACACTCCCGAGGCTTCTTTCTCATGGAAGCACTGCTCCAACCTAGGAATGTGTCTGCAATGCTTGGAAAGTGCAGTGAGACACACAGCCCTGACTCTGCAATTGAGGCCCTCAGAGCAAGCCTGCAGCTCTGATGTCTGAGAAGCAAAACACTTGCTGCAAAGAGAGGCCTGAAAACACACTCTCTGTGGATGACTTTCCTTCCTCTAAGGAAGATAGTTTTCCCAGTCTCCTGCTTCCTGAATGTCACACAGCTGGAATGCGCTTGCTTGGAGGTCGTGATTCAGTGGCAATGACCCCTGAGGCCCTTTGCCCAGGGAGGGCTCCCACACTCACAGGCAAATCAAAGCAACTTCCAAGTGAGTCAGCTCTTCACATCAAGTGGCCAAAGTATTGGAGTTTCAGGTTCAGTATTAGTCCTTCCAATGTATATTCAGACCTGATTTCCTTTAGGATGGAGTGGTTGCGTCTCCTTGTAGTCTAAGCGACCTACAAGCATCTTCTCCAACACCACAGTTCAAAAGCATCCAATTTTCAGCTGTCACTTTCTTTATAGTACATCTTTCATATCCATCCATGACATATGGAAAAACCATAGCCTTGACTGGATGGATCTTTGTTGGCAAAGCAACGTCTCGGCTTTTAATATGCTGTCTAGTTTGGTCATCACTTTTCTTCCAAGTCATAAATACGTTTTAAGTTCATGGAGGCAGACATCACCTGCAGTGATTTCCAAGCCCCCCAAAATAGTCTGCTGCTGTTTCCAATGTTTTCCCATCTATTTGCCATGAAGTGATGAGACTGGATGCAATGATTTTAGTTTTCTGAATGCTGAGCTTTAAGCTAACTTTTTCACTCTCCTCTTTCACTTTCATCAGGAGACTCTTTAGTTCTTCTTCACTTTCTGCCATAAGGGTGGTGTCATCTGCATATCTGAGATTCTTGATATTTCTCCCAGCAATCTGGATTCCAGCGTGTGCTTCCTCCAGCCCAGTGTTTCTCATGATGTACTCTGCATATAAGTTAAATAAGCAGGGTGACAATACACTGCCTTGACATATTCCTTTTCCTATTTAGAACCAGTCTGTTGTTCCATGTCCAGTTCGAACTGTTTCTTCCTGACCTGCATACAGGTTTCTCAAGAGACAGGTCAGGTGGTCTGGTATTCCCATCTCTTTCAGAATTTTTCCCAGTTTATTGTGATCCACACAGTCAAAGGCTTTGGCATAGTCCAATAAAGCAGAAATAGATGTCTTTTTTTTCTGGAACTCTCTTGCTTTTTCAATGATCCAGTGGATGTTGGCAGTTTGATCTCTGGTTTCTCTGCATGTTTTAAATCCCTCTTGAACATTTGGAAGTTCACAGTTCATGTGAACTTGGAGAATTTTGAGCATTACTTTACTAGTGTGTGAGATGAGTGCAATTGTGCAGCAGCTTGAATATTCTTTGTCATTGCCTTTCTTTGGGATTGGAATGAAAACTGACCTAATGACTAGATGTTTTCAATTGCATATGCTGAAAGAACTGGCTGTGCAGTTTTGAAGAAAAAAAAATCATTTTAACCCATTTTCTCTGAAGTGCAAGGCATATCATGGCCATCCCTGAATCATAAAGTCACCTTTTCTTTATGTAGTCATAGTTTCATGCCTAAATTATAGGCCAACTCGTGCTCAAATGGACTCTGATGTCAGGGGCAGATCAACTAATAAAAAGCTTGGATTGTCCCTCTGGAGGAAAGTGAGATCTTGGTCCCACGAGAAGAATCTGAAGGGTTAAGGGAACTTGCAAGAGTGGGGAAAGCTTAGTCCATCCTACATGTACCAAAATCTTAAATAAGGCTTATTTACTTTACCGAAGTAAAAAAACAGATGATGAAAACAATTATAAATCAATGAAAGGTAAAGAAATCCATAGTCTGTTATCAAAAATTGCATTCTAAGAAAACTTTGTTCTCTTAACCTAGAGAGGAGACTAAATTCCATCTGTACCAGCTTACCAGAAGACAAACAAACAAACAAACAAATTATCGGTAAGCTTAAAAAAAGTATATTCCATATATCTTGAAGTAGCAGTATTTCTGCAAAGGCATCAGTGTGAAACCATAGAGGACATGGTTAAAACCTGATTAAATAGAAATTGACAATGTAATCTGGTCACTGCTGCGACTTGAAATGCTTTAATATGATAACTGGAATTATAACTGACAGCATTTGACCAGGACATATCAGATTTTCACGGATGTCAGATAATTTCTAGGATATCTATATTAGGAACTGAAGGAATCTTTGAACCTAGGAAAGAAAACAACAGTCTCAAAGGCCCTTGCTGAATCATCTATCAGCAAGGAATGTCTTTGCAAGGATCGCAAAGTGAAGGGAAAATACACCGACCTGCCTCTGCAACTTTGGTCCTCTGAGCAGATCTGGAGGTCTCCCTTTGTATAAGCTAACCTGTTCCTTCCAAATAGAGGTTTGCAACACAAAACAAGTGGCCGCCTATTCTTCCCCGAAGGAGGCTCTCTTTCCCCACATCCTGCGAACACCCTTTCCCAGCCTCCTGGAAAAGCGCTTCTTGCAGTTCCTTTCAGAAAATCCTATGGACGGAGAAGCCTGGTAGGCTGCAGTCCGTGGGGTCGCTGAGGGTCGGACACGACTGAGCGACTGCACTTTCATTTTCACTTTCATGCATTGGAGAAGGCAATGGCAACCCACTTACTGTTCTTGCCTGGAGAATCCCAGGGACGGGGGAGCCTAGTGGGCTACCGTCTATGGCGTCGCACAGAGTCGAACACGGACTGAAGCAACTTAGCAGCAGCAGCAGCAGCAGTTCCTTTCTTAGGGGCAGTTATCCCTGAGATTGGGACCTGGAAAGGCAGAGCCACCTCCACACACACGTCTTTTCTGTCCCCTTTCCTCTGGAGGAGAGCTCTAGTGAGCCTAGGTCTGTCAGGAAAATTCTTGGCTTTGACGGGATCCCACCCGGTGTGTGAACCTGCATACCCGACCTAGGGGCCACAGGCACCTGTTTTGCTCGAGTGGGTCCTGGAGGGGTGCAGCATAGCAAGAGCTTAAAAATCCATCCAATTTGTCTTTTTTTTTTTTTACCTCGGAGAGAACGAGTTTGCTCCACCTCCACCCTTTGGCAGTGTGGAGGGAAGAGGGCACCACCCTCTCCCAAAGGGGACATAGGGCCTACCAGGAGAGAAAGGCCCCTTGAGGAGCTGAGCCCAGGTAGGCAGCCAGTGATGTCAAGCACACTCCCGCTGCTTGCTTCTTCATGGGCACTCCCACGATCTGCTAGGAATGTCTTTGCAAGGATCTCAAAGGGAAGGGGAGATACATGGCCCTGTCTCTGGAACTTCAGTCCTCTGAGCAGATCTGGAGGTCTTGAGTTGTATAAGCAAACCTGTTCCTTCCAAATAGAGGCTTGCAAAACACACCCCCGGTGGTTGCCTCTTCTTCCCCGAAGAAGTCTTTCTTTCCCCACATGCTGCGAACTCCCTGTCCCAACCTCCAAGAATAGCGCTTCTTGCCATTCCTTTCTTAGAGGCAGTTATCCCTGAGCTTGGGGCCGTAGGGAGTAGCCCCACACTCACAGGGAAAGGCAAAGACTCCTCCATACATCTCCTCTATCCCCTTTGCTCTGGAGGAGAGCTCTAGTGAGCCTAGGTCTTTCAGGAAAATTCTTGGCTTGGACAGGATCTCACCCCTGTTTGTGAACCTGGCATACCCAACCAGGGGCCACAGAGCACCTGTTTCAGTAAAGTGGGCCCTGAAAGGGTGCAGCCTAGCAAGAGCCTTGAAAATCCCATTCAATTGCTGTTTTTGTACCTCTGACAGAGCGAGCTTGGCTCCACCCTTTGGCAGTGAGGAGAAAAGAGGCATGACACCCTCCCCAAGGGGACATGGGCCTACTTCGAGAGGAAAGGCCCCTTGTGGAGCTGAGGCCAGGAAGGCACACAGTCGTGTCAAACACACTCCCACTGCTTGCTTCTTCAGGGGCACTCCCGCTATCAGCTAGGAATGTCTTTGCAATGATCACAAAGGGAAGGGAGATACAGGGCCCTGCTTCTGGACCTCCGGTGCTCTGAGCAAATCTCGAGGTCTCCCGTTGTTGGTCAAGTCAAGTCAAGTTTTTCAAGTTCAAGTTCAAGTTCAAGGTCAAGTTCAAGTTTCAAGTTCAAGTCAAGGTCAAGTCTCAAGTCAAGTTCCAAGTCAAGTTCAAGGTCAAGTTCAAGTCAAGTTCAAGTCAAGTCAAAGTTCAAGGTCAAGTTCAAGTCAAGTCAAGTCAAGTTCAAGTTCAAAAGTTCAAGTTTCAAGTCAAGTTCAAGTTCAAGTCAAGGTCAAGGTCAAGGTCAAGTTCAAGTTCAAGTTCAAAAGTTCAAGTTCAAGTTCAAGTTCAAGTTCAAAGGTCAAGTCAAGGTCAAGTCAAGTTCAAGTTCAAGTCAAGTTCAAGTTCAAGTTCAAGTTCAAGTCAAGTTCAAGTTCAAGTCAAGTTCAAGTCAAGTCAAGTTTCAAGTTCAAGTTCAAAAGTTCAAGTTCAAGGTCAAGTTCAAGTTGAAGTTCAAGGTCAAGCCCAAGTTCAAGTTTCAAGTTCAAGTCAAGTTCAAGTTCAAAAGGTCAAGGTCAAGGTCAAGTTCAAGTTCAAGGCAAGGCCAAGCCCAAGACCAAGCAAGGGCAACGCAACGCCAAGGGCAAGGCCAAGGCCCAGCCAAGGCAAAGGCCAAGGGCCACCAAAAGCCCAAACCCGTAACCGCCTGACAAAAGGCAGAAGCCACTAGGCCCCTGTGCACAGGAAGCCACTGAAGGCAGCACGGCCACAGAGCTCCCCGACTCCCATTCCCACATGAAGATGTGAGGATAAAAGGGCCTCATCCCAGCAAAGCAACCCGCTCCCACCACCCCCAACCCCGGCCCCCGCCCCCGCAGCACGCCCCCTGAAACAACACTGTCTTCCCAGAAAGAGAACGGAGAAGCCATGTGTGTGCCAAAGGAGCAAGATGAACGAACGATGCCACGCCCTCCGAATTTGGGCACACCTGACGCCTCGGAACCCCCGGCCTGGCCGATGGTCCCAGCCGTTCTCGGGTGGGAGGGGGTCAACACATTGGCCGAGAGCCCTTGCCCAGGCCACCCGCAAATCCCCTGAGATGTGATCCGACCACAGGACCGAGGGCAAACGTACCGCTTGAGGTGCTGGAGGAGCCACGAAGCCATGGTGGAGAGGCACACGGGCACGCTGCAGACTGCTGGCGAGTGGCGGGGACCCAGCAGCTCAGGACTCTGGAGAACGGGGAGGCGTCTCCGCCACCATTGACGTCAATAGGTTTGGGTGGGTAGATGGAGGGGGCCGCCCCTGGCCTCTTTCCAAGCAGAGACCCTGGACGGAGTCCCGTGGAGCGAGTGGGCTTTCCCGGCACGGCTGTGCCCTGGACGCCAAGATCCCCGTTGGGTGGGCGGGCAGTTCGGGGGCTTTGGTTTGTGGCCCTCCCTCGCAGCGGGGGTGGTTCAACCCCGAGTGGATCAATCAGGGCCCTCAGCAGTGCCAAGGGAACTCACCGCCCAGAAACGCCCCTAGGTCCCTTTGAATTGGCCACCAACGCCCCCTTTCCCAGCCTGCCTTGCTCTGAGATTTCCCGCCTTTTCACATTCCACAGGTCCCTGCCTCGACTGTCCCCGCTGGCTCCTCCGAGGCATTCCGGACACCAGACGCTCTCTCCAGCGCCTCCACCTAGATCCCTCGCTGTCCTCGCCTCCGTTTCCCCCATGCCCCCTCCCCAACTCCTCCGTGGGCTCTTGGCATCCTTTCCCTACAGCAGTCCCAGAGTGCCACCCCGGGGCTTTGAGTTGCCTGGAGCCCAAGGCTCCGGCCAGAGACCTGAGGGGCCAGCTGGACTGGCAGCTAATGCCATTTGGGGCTTTTCTCACGTGGAGCCTGAGGCCCGCACCTCCGCGGGCAACCCCCAGCGCGAGTGCCCTGGAGATACCCGCCCAAGGGGACAGTGTATCCCCTACTGTGGGAAGGAGGTTCCTGTTTTCCCTGCACTGGTTCGACTTTCACGCCGAGGATCGACTCACACCATGGTGGCAAGTGGAATAGCCCTGTGGGAAAGCCTCATGGGAAAGACTCCAGGGAAAGCCACAGATTCCTTGATCCACGAGAAGGAAGCGTGACACTGCTGCTACCGCTGGAGGAAAGCGCACGTGCATGACCCCACTCGAGCCGAGGACTGACGCAAGCTTGGGAGACTCCAGAAGTACGCCAAGATCCATGTCAGCACTGGAGAGGAATCCTCAGGTTCCGGTCCCGACTCCACACAAGGTCTTAGGCCCCGGCATCGACCGAGAGGAATCCTGAGAGGCCCCTAGCACTCGCATGGGACTGGCCTTTCCTGAGGTCACCAGAGCGGTCCCTGAGGTCTCCGTCGTAACTCGAGAGCACCTGCCACAACTCGAGAAAATCCAGGAGGTTCTCCCCTCCAGGCGAGATGAGGCCCATTTCCGCTGAGCGTCTCGAGGCTAATCACACTAACCTCTGGAACTTCCAAAGGGTCCTTCACACCCTTGCTGCAAGTCAAGAAGTTCTCCGACATACCCATATCCACTCGAGAGGAAGGACGAGGTTCC
>NW_017195473.1:0-8904 GCF_001704415.2 Capra hircus
CACACTGGCTCCAGCAGTGCCGGAACTGAGGATTCCTCTCCAGTGCTGACATGGATCTGGGGTACTTCTGGGAGTCTCCCAGGGGAGTCAGTCCTCGTCTCGAGTGGGGCATGAACGTGCGGTTTCCTCTCGAGCTGTAGGAGCAGAGTCACGATTCTTCGCGTGGATCAAGGGATCTGTGGCTTTCCCTCGAGGCTTCCCACGAGGCTTTCCCACGAGGCTTTCCCACAGGGCTGTCCCACGTGCCACCGTGGTGTGAGTCCATCCTCGTCTTGAAAGTCGAGGCAGTGCAGGGAAAACAGGTTTCCCTGGAATGGACTGAGACATCTGGGGGACTCTGGGAATGGTGGCACGACCCTGGAGTTCCTCTCGCCTTTCCTGTGGAGAGCGCCTCCTCTTGAGTTGCGACGGAAACGCCGGGAATTCTTTCCCGACCACGCAGGGAAAGGATCCATCCTCTCGAGCTAGGAGGCGGAAACGGGGCTCCTCTGGATGTGGCGGGACTCTCGTGCTTCCTCTCGAGTGGAGACGTGTATGTGGGGGAACTTCTTGAGTTGCAGCAAGGGTTTGAAGGACCCTTTGGAAGTTCCAGAGGTTAGGTGTGATTTGCCTCGAGACGCTCTGCGGAAATGGGCCTCATCTCGCCTGGAGGGGAGAACCTCCTGGATTTTCTCGAGTTGCGGCAGGTGCTCTCGACTTAGGATGAGGACCTCAGGGACCCGCTCTGGTGGCCTCAGGAAAGGCCAGTCCCCATGCGAGTTGCTTGGGGCCTCTCGGAATTCCTCTCCCATCGATGCCTCGGCCTAAGATCTTGTGTGGAGTCCGTGCCGGAACCTGAGGATTCCTCTCCAGTGCTGACATGGTCTTTGGGTACTTCTGGAGTCTCCCCAGGGGAGTCAGTCCTCGTCTCGAGTGGGGGCATGCACGTGCGCTTTCCTCCCGAGCTGTAGCAGCATTGTCACACTTCCCTTTGCGTGGATCTAGGGATCTGTGGCTTTTCCTCGAGGCTTTCCCACGAGGCTTTCCACAGGGGCTGTCCACGTGCCACCGTGGTGTGAGTGGATACTCGGCTTGAAAGTCGAGGCAATGCAGGGAAAATAGGTTTCCCTGGAATAGACTGAGAAATCTGTGGCACTCAGGGAATGGTGTCACGACCCTGGAGATCCCTCGTGTTTCCTGTGGAGAGCGCCTCCTCTTGAGATGCGACCGGAACACCGGGAATTCTCTTCCCGACAACGCAGGGAAAGGATTCCACCTCTCGAGCTATGAGGCGGAAACGGGGCTTCTCTGGATGTGGGCAGGACTCTCGTGCTTCCTCTCGAGTGGAGACGGGTACGTCGGAAACTTCTTGAGTTGCAGCAAGGGTGTGAAGGACCCTTTGGAAATTCCAGAGGCCAGGTTGATTAGCCTCGAGACGCCTCCGCGGAAATGGGCTTCATCTCGCCTGGAGGGGAGAACCTCCTGGATTTTCGAGTTGCCACAGGTGCTCTCGACTTAAGACGAGGACCTCAGGGACCCGCTCTGGTGGCCTCAGGAAAGGCCAGTCCCCATGCGAGTTGCACGGGGGCCTCTCGGGATTCCTCTCCCGTCGATGCCGGGCCTAAGACGTTGTGTGGAGACGGTGCCGGAACCTGAAATTCCTCTCCAGTGCTGACATGGATCTTGGGGTACTTCTGGAGTCTCCACCGGGGATTCAGTCCTCGTCTCGACTTAGGTCATGCACGTGCACTTTCCTCCCGAGCTGTAGCAGCAGTGTCATGCTTCCCTTCGCGTGGATGAAGAAATCTGTGGCTTTCATCGAGGTTTTTGCAGGAGGCTTTCCCACGAGGCTTTCCCACAGGGCTGTCCCACGTGCCACCGTGGTGTGAGTCGATCCTTGGCTTGAAAGTCGAGGCAGTGCAGGGAAAACTGGTTTCCCTGGAATGGACTGAGACATCTGGGGGACTCTGGGTATGGTGGCTCGACCCTGGAATTCCTCTCGCCTTTCCTGTGGAGAGCGCCTCCTCTTGAGATGCGACGGAAACGCCGGGAATTCTTTCCCGACCACGCAGGGAAAGGATCCCTCCTCTCGAGCTAGGAGGCGGAAACGGGGCTCCTCTGGATGTGGGCGGACTCTCGTGCTTCCTCTCGAGTGGAGACGGTATGTGGGGAACTTCTTGAGTTGCAGCAAGGGTTTGAAGGACCCTTTGGAAGTTCCAGAGGTTAGGTGTGATTTGCCTCGAGACGCTTCTGCGGAAATGGGCCTCATCTCGCCTGGAGGGGAGAACCTCCTGGATTTTCTCGAGTTGCGGCAGGTGCTCTCGACTTAGGATGAGGACCTCAGGGACCCCGCTCTGGTGGCCTCAGGAAAGGCCAGTCCCATGCGAGTTGCTTGGGGCCTCTCGGAATTCCTCTCCCATCGATGCCTCGGCCTAAGATCTTGTGTGGAGTCCGGTGCCGGAACCTAGGATTCCTCTCCAGTGCTGACATGGTCTTTGGGTACTTCTGGAGTCTCCCCAGGGGAGTCAGTCCTCGTCTCGAGTGGGGGCATGCACGTGCGCTTTCCTCCCGAGCTGTAGCAGCATTGTCACACTTCCCTTTGCGTGGATCTAGGGATCTGTGGCTTTTCCTCGAGGCTTTCCCACGAGGCTTTCCCACAGGGCTGTCCCACGTGCCACCGTGGTGTGAGTGGATACTCGGCTTGAAAGTCGAGGCAATGCAGGGAAAATAGGTTTCCCTGGAATAGACTGAGAAATCTGTGGCACTCAGGGAATGGTGTCACGACCCTGGAGATCCCCTCGTGTTTCCTGTGGAGAGCGCCTCCTCTTGAGATGCGACGGAACACCGGGAATTCTTTCCCGACAACGCAGGGAAAGGATTCCACCTCTCGAGCTATGAGGCGGAAACGGGGCTTCTCTGGATGTGGGCAGGACTCTCGTGCTTCCTCTCGAGTGGAGACGGGTACGTCGGGAAACTTCTTGAGTTGCAGCAAGGGTGTGAAGGACCCTTTGGAAATTCCAGAGGCCAGTGTGATTAGCCTCGAGACGCCTCCGCGGAAATGGGCTTCATCTCGCCTGGAGGGGAGAACCTCCTGGATTTTCTCGAGTTGCCACAGGTGCTCTCGACTTAAGACGAGGACCTCAGGGACCCGCTCTGGTGGCCTCAGGAAAGGCCAGTCCCCATGCGAGTTGCACGGGGGCCTCTCGGGATTCCTCTCCCGTCGATGCCGGGGCCTAAGACGTTGTGTGGAGACCGGTGCCGGAACCTGAAAATTCCTCTCCAGTGCTGACATGGATCTTGGGTACTTCTGAGTCTCCACCGGGGAGTCCAGTCCTCGTCTCGACTTAGGTCATGCACGTGCACTTTCCCTCCCGAGCTGTAGCACAGTGTCATGCTTCCCTTCGCGTGATGAAGAAATCTGTGGCTTTCATCGAGGTTTTTGCAGGAGGCTTTCCCACGAGGCTTTCCCACAGGGCTGTCCACGTGCCACCGTGGTGTGAGTCGATCCTCGCTTGAAAGTCGAGGCAGTGCAGGGAAAACTGGTTTCCCTGGAATGGACTGAGACATCTGGGGGACTCTGGGTATGGTGGCTCGACCCTGGAATTCCTCTCGCCTTTCCTGTGGAGAGCGCCTCCTCTTGAGATGCGCGACGGAAACGCCGGGAATTCTTTCCCGAACACGCAGGGAAAGGATCCTCCTCTCGAGCTAGGAGGCGGAAACGGGCTCCTCTGGATGTCGGCGGGAGTCTCGAGCTTCTCTCAAGTGGAGACGGTTATGTCGGGGAACTTCTTGAGTTGCAACAAGTGGGTGATGTACCCTTTGGAAGTTCCAGACGTTAGGTGTGATTAGCCTCGAGAGGCCTCATTGGAAATGGGCCTCATCTCGCCTGGAGGGGAGAACCTTCTGGATTTTCTCGAGTTGCGGCAGTTTCTCTCTACTTACGACGGGGACCTCAGGGACATGCTCTGGTGGCCTCAGGAAAGGCCATTCCCATGCGAGTTGCTCGGGGCCTCTCGGGATTCCTCTCCTGTCGATGCCGGGGCCTAAGACCTTGTGTGGACTCGGTGCCGGAACCTGAGGATTCCTCTCCAGTCTGACATGGATCTTGGGGTACGTCCTGGAGTCTCCCTGGGAGTCAGTCCTCGTCTCGAGTGGGGGCATGCACGTGCTTTCCTCCCCAGCTGTAGCAGCAGTGTCAGGCTTCCCTTCGCGTGGATCAAGGGATCTGTGGCTTTCCTCGAGGCTTTCCCACGAGGCTTTCCCTCGAGTCTTTCCCACAAGCTGTCCCACGTGCCACCGTGGTGAGAGTCGATCCTCGCTTGAAAGTCGAGGCAGTGCAGGGAAAAAAAGGTTTCCCTGGAATGGACTGAGACATCTGAGGGACTCTGGGAATGGTGGCACGACCCTAGAGTTCCTCTCGCCTTTCCTGTGGAGAGCGCCTCTTCTTGAGATGCGACGGAAACGCCGGGAATTCTTTCCCGAACACGAAGCGAAAGGATCCCTCCTCTCGAGCTAGGAGGCGGAAACGGGGCTCCTCTGGATGTGGGCCGGGACTCTCGTGCTTCCTCTCGAGTCGGAGATGGGTATGTCGGGGAACTTCTTGAGTTGCAGCAAGGGTGTGAAGGACCCTTTGGAAATTCCAGAGGTTAGGTGTGATTAGCCTCGAGACGCCTCACTGGAAATGGGCCTCATCTCGCCTGGAAGGGAGAAACCTCCTGGATTTTCTCGAGTTGCGGCAGGTGCTCTCGACTTACGACGGGGACCTCTGGGACCCGCTCTGGTGGCCTCAGGAAAGGCCCGTCCCCATGCGAGTTGCATGGGGCCTCTCGGGATTCCTCTCCCATCGAAGCCGGGGCCTAAGACCTTGTGTAGAGTCGGTGCCGGAACCGGAGGATTCCACTCCAGTGCTGACATGGTTCCTGGGGTACTTTTGGAGTCTCCCCAAGGGAGTCATTCCTCGTCTCGAGTAGGGGCATGCACGTGCGCTTTCCTCCCGAGCTGTAGCTGTAGTGTCACGCTTCCCTTCGCGTGGATGAAGGAATCTGAGGCTTTCCCTGGAGTCTTTCCCACGAGGCTTTCCCCGAGGCTTTCCCAAAGGGCTGTCCAACGTGCCACCGTGGTGTGAGTCGATCCTCGGCTTGAAAGTCGAGGCAGTGCAAGGAAAACACGTTTCCCTGGAGTGGACTGAGACATCTGGGGGACTCTGGGAATGGTGGCACGACCCTGGAGTTCCTCTCGCCTTTCCTGTAGAGAGCGCCCCCTCTTGAGCTGCGATGGAAAGGCAGGAATTCTTTCCGAACACGCAGGAAAAAGGAACCCTCCTCTCGAGCTAGGAGGCGGAAACGGGGCTCCTCTGGATGTGGGCAGGACTCTCGTGCTTCCTCTCGAGTCGAGACGGGTATGTCGGGGGAACTTCTTGAGTTGCAGCAAGGGTGTGAAGGACCCTTTGGAAGTTCCAGAGGTTAGGTGTGATTAGCCTCGAGATGCTTCCAGCGGAAATGGCCTCATCTGCCTGGAGGGAGAACTTCCTGGATTTTCTCGAGCTGCGGCAGGTGCTCTCGACTTACAACAGGGACCTCAGGGACCCGCTCTGGTGGCCTCAGGAAAGGCCAGTCCCCATGCGAGTTGTTCGGGTGCCTCTCGTATTCCTCTCCCGTCGATGCCGGGACCTAAGACCTTGTGTGGAGTCGGTGGAGAACTTGAGGATTCCTCTCCAGTGCTGACATGGTTTTGGGGTACTTCTGGAGTCTCCCAGGGGAGTCAGTCCTCGTCTCGAATTGGGGCATGCACGTGCGATTTCCTCTCGAGCTGTAGCAGCAGTGTCACGCTTCCCTTCCCGTGGATCAAGGGATCTGTGGTTTCCCTCGAGGCTTGCCCAGGAGGCTTTCTCACAGGGCTGTCCCACGTGCCACCGTGGTGTGAGTGGATCCTCGGCTTGAAAGTCGAGGCAGTGCAGGGAAAACAGGTTTCCCTGGAATGGACTGAGACATCTGAGGGACTCTGGGAATGGTGGCACGACCCTGGAGTTAATCTCGCCTTTCCTGTGGAGAGCGCCTCCTCTTGAGATGCGACGGAAATGCCGGGAATTCTTTCCGACCACGCAGGGGAAGGATCCCTCCTCTCGAGCTAGGAGGCGGAAACGGGGCTCCTCTGGATGAGGGCGGGACTCTCGTGATTCCTCTCGAGTGGAGACGGGTATGTCGGGGAACTTCTTGAGTTGCAGCAAGGGTGTGAAAGACCCTTTGTAATTCCAGAGGTTAGGTGTGATGAGCCTCGAGATGCCTCAGCGGAAATGGGCCTCATCTCGCCTGGAGGGGAGAACCTCCTGGATTTTCTCGAGTTGTGGCAGGTGCTCTCGACTTACGACGGGGACCTCAGGGACCCGCTCTGGTGGCCTCAGGAAAGGCCAGTCCGCATGCGAGTTGCTCGGGGCCTCTCGGATTCCTCTCCCGTCGATGCTGGGGCCTAAGGCTGCCGGAGACAGTGTGAGGAAGCCCGCCCGTGACAAGGTTATGAGGAAGGAAGCTGACATACGCAAGGCGTGCTCAGACTCAGGGACCCCTCTGGAAATTTTTAAGCATGTACCCCAACAAAAATCTGCCGGTTTTTGTGCTCTGCTTTTTCACTCTTCTGAACTTTTCTGGAAAAAGTCAATTCAGGGCGTTAGTCTTCTGCATTTGAAAGAGTGTTTCAATCCAAAAACCCTCTGATGGCTTTCTATCCTGCCTGTAGGACTCGTACAGCTGCGCTTGTGATTGTTTGAGGCCTCCTGACCGCAGGAGGCACAGGAAGCTTAAAAATCGTAGGAATGCAGGAGCTTCCGAGGAGTCAGAATCTTTAGAATAGGACTGATTAAAAGTCATTTTTTGGGTCAATGCTTGCTGCCAAATTTTCATATCCTTTATTTTTAGATATAGTTGGTATGTGAAAAACAAGTAGTAGACCTGGTATTAGCAACATTAGATCTTTGAGTTAAGTACTTTCTTTGTTATTAACCCACTGCACCTTTGTTCTATAGAGATGTAACTTTAATGCTTTAAGGAGATGCAGATTAAAGAAAAACACTTCAGGGGAAACAAAATTAACATTCATTAAGGAAGAGAGCCAAAAAGTGTTAACAAGCCTCTTGGCCAGAAGATAATGTAAATCACCTGAGACCTTTTGTATACAAAATGATATACAGAAAGAATCTGGGTTGGGAACACTACATAATTTTGGTTATCCATTGATCTTCATGTATTATCAAAAGTATAAAAGACCTTCTGAACAATAAAGGAGGAGGCCAGGGCCGGGGGCCAGTTTCTCGGACCAGCTTCTCGAACTAGTCTCTCAGCCTGGTTTCCTGGGACTCTGGCTCCCCCCGTGTCTTTCTCTCTCTTTCTTCTTCTCTACCTTTCCTTCTCTCTGCTCTTTACTATAACTTCAGGCTGAATCTCCACATGGAGTGCGGAGGCTCGCCAGGTCTACTTACTTGGCCTGGCTGTTAAGACCCGCACGAAAGGGAGCTTAAGGCGAGGCACCCTTAGATATTCAAGCGGGCGCCGGTGGCCCAACGTAGGTGGTGCAAATTCCTTGTCTGGAATTTTATTGGCCGTCCGCGTAAACCAAGCTATTCAGCCCTCTTCCTCCACTTAATCTTCTTACTACACTATAGTTTTGCTAATCTAATCTTACATTAATAAATAAACAAGTCTTTCCACGCCAACGCCGTCCACCCTTCGAATTCCCTGGATCCACCGGGGCTGGACACCGGCATAAGACCTTGTGTGGAGTCGGTGCCAGAACCTGAGGATTCCTCTCCAGTGCTGACATGGATTTTGGGGTACTTCTGGAGTCTCCCAGGGGAGTCAGTCCTCGTCTGGTGTGGGGGCATGCACGTGCGCTTTCCTCCCGAGCTGTAGCAGCAGTGTCACGCTTCCCTTCGCGTGGATCAAGGGATCTGTGGCTTTCCCACGAGGCTTTCCCACAGGCTGTCCCACGTGCCACCGTGGTGTGAGTCGATCCTCGGCTTGAAAGTCGAGGCAGTGCAGGGAAAAAAGTTTTTCCCTGGAATGGACTGAGACATCTGGGCCTCTGGGAATGGTGGCACGACCCTGGAGTTCCTCTCGCCTTTCCTGTGGAGAGCGCCTCCTCTTGAGATGCGACGGGAACGCCGGGAATTTTTCCCGACCACGCAGGGAAAGGATCCCTCCTCTCGAGCTAGGAGGCGGAAACGGGGCTCCTCTGGATGTGGGCGGGACTCTGTGCTTCCTCTCGAGTGGAGACGGGTATGTCGGGGAACTTCTTGAGTTGCAGCAAGGGTGTGAAGGACCCTTTGGAAGTTCCAGAGTTAGGTGTGATTAGCCTCGAGACGCCTCAGGAAATGGGCCTCATCTCGCCTGGAGGGAGAACCTCCTGGATTTTCTCGAGTTGCGGCAGCAGGTGCCTCGACTTACGACGGGGACCTCAGGGACCCGCTCTGGTGGCCTCAGGAAAGGCCAGTCCCCATGCGAGTTGCTCGGGGCTCTCGGATTCCTCTCCCGTCGATGCCGGGGCCTAAGACTTGTGTGGAGTCGGTGCAGGAACCTGAGGATTCCTCTCCAGTGCTGACATGGATCTTGGGGTACTTCTGGAGTCTCCCCCAGGGAGTCAGTCCTCGTCTCGAGTGGGGGCATGCACGTGCGCTTTCCTCCCGAGCTGTAGCAGCAGTGTCACGCTTCCCTTCGCGTGGATCAAGGGATCTGTGGCTTTCCCTCGAGGCTTCCCACGAGGCTTCCCACGAGGCTTTCCCAAGGGCTGTCCAACCTGCCACCGCGGTGTGAGTCGATCCTCGGCTGAAAGTGGAGGCAGTGCAGGGAAAACAGGTTTCCCTGGAATGGACTGAGACATCTGGGGGACTCTGGGAATGGTGGCCTGACCTGGAGTTCCTCTCGCCTTTACTGTGGA
>NW_017195474.1:0-8904 GCF_001704415.2 Capra hircus
TCAGTCTGAGTTGCAGCAAGGGTGTGAAGGACCCTTTGGAAGTTCCAGAGGTTTAGGTGTGATTAGCCTCGAGACGCCTCAGCGGAAATGGGCCACATCTCGCCTGGGCTGGGAGAACCTCCTGGATTTTCTCGAGTTGCGGCAAGTGCTCTCGACTTACGACGGGGACTCAGGGACCCACTCTGGTGGCCTCAGGAAAGGCCAGTCCCCATGCGAGTTGCTCGGGGGCCTCTCGGGATTCCTCTCCCATTGATGCCTGGTGCCTAAACCTTGTGTGGAGTAAGTGCCGGAACCTGAGGATTCCTCTCAGTGCTGACATGGATCTTGGGTACTTCTGGAGTCTCCCACGGGAGTCAGTCCTCGTCTCGAGTGGGGGCATGCACGTGCGCTTTCCCGAGCTGTAGCAGCAGTGTCACCCTTCTCTTCGCGAGGATCAACGGATCTGTGGCTTTCCCCTCGAGCTTTCCCACGAGGCTTTCCCACGAGGCTTTCCCACAGGGCTGTCCCACGTGCCACCGTGGTTTGAGTCGATCCTCGGCTTGAAAGTCGAGGCCAGTGCAGGAAAAACAGGTTTCCCTGGAATGGACTGAGACATCTGAGGGACTCTGGGAATGGTGTCACGACCCTGGAGTTCCTCTCGCCTTTCCTGTGGAGAGCGCCTCCTCTTGAGATGCGACGGAACTGCCGGGAATTCTTTCCCGACCATGCAGGGAAAGGATCCCTCCTCTCGAGCTAGGAGGCGGAAACGGGGCTTCTCTGGATGTGGGCGGGACTCTCGTGCTTCCTCTCGAGTGGCGACGTGTATGTCGGGGAACTTCTTGAGTTGCAGCAAGGGGTGGATGGACCTTTGGAAGTTCCAGAGGTTCGGTGTGATTAGCCTCGATAGCCTCAGCGGAAACGGGCCTCATCTCGCCTGGAGGGGAGAACCTCCTGGATTTCTCGAGTTTCAGCAGGTGCTCTCGACTTTCGACGGGGACCTCAGGGACCCCGCTCTGGTGGCCTCAGGAAAGGCCAGTCCCCATGCGAGTTGCTCGGGGGCCTCTCGGGATTCCTCTCCCTTCGATGCGGGGCCTAAGACCTTGTGTGCAGTCGGTGCCAGAACCTGAGGATTCCTCTCCATTGCTGACATGGATCTTGGGTACTTCTGGAGTCTCCCCAGGGGAGTCAGTCCTCGTCTCGAGTGGGGGCATGCACGTGCGCTTTCCACCCGAGCTGTAGCAGCAGTATCACGCTTCCCGTAGCGTGGATCAAGGGATCTGTGTCTTTCCATCTAGGCTTTCCCACGATGCTTTCCCACGAGGCTTTCCCACAGTGTTGTCCCACGTGCCACCTTGGTGTGTGTCGATCCTCGGCTTGAAAGTCGAGGCAGTGCTGGGAAAACAGATTTCCCTTTAATGGACTGAGTCATCAGTGGAACTCTGGCAATGGTGGCACGACCCTGGAGTTCCTCTCGCCTTTCCTGTGGAGAGCGCCTCGTCTTGGGATGCGACGGGAATGCCGGAAATTCCTTTTCCGACCTCGCAGGGACAGGATCCCTCCTCTCGAGCTATGAGGCGCAAACGGGGCACCTCTGGATATGGCGGGACTCTAGTGCTTCCTCTCGAGTGGAGACGGGTATGTCGGGGAAATTCTTGAGGTGCAGCAAGGGTGTGAAGACCCTTTGGAATTTCCAGATGATAGGTGTGATTTTGCCTCGAGATGCCTGAGCGGAAATGGGCCTCACCTCGCCTGGAGGGGAAAACCACCTGGATTTTCTCGAGTTGCGGCAGGCGCTCTCTACTTACGACGGGACCTCAGGGACCCGCTCTGGTGGCCTCACGAAAGGCCAGTCCCCATGCGAGTTGCTCGGGGGCCTCTCGGGATTCCTCTCCCTGTCGATGCTGGGGCCTAAGACCTTGTGTGGAATCGGTGCCGGAACCTGAGGATTCCTCTCCAGTGCTGACATGGATCTTGGGGTACTTCTGGAGTCTCCCCAGTGGAGTCAGTCCTCCTCTCGAGTGGGGGCATGCACGTGCGTTTTCCTCTCGAGTTGTAGCAGCACTGTCGCGCTTCCATTTGCGTGGATCAAGGAATCTGTGGCTTTCCCTCGAGGCTTTCCCACGAGGCTTTCCCACAGGGCTGTCCCACGTGCCACCGTGGTGTGAGTCGATCTTCAGATTGAAAGTCGACGCAGTGCTGGGAAAACAGGTTTCCCTGGAACGGACGGAGATATCTGGGGGACTCTGGGAATGGTTGCACGACCCTGGAGTTCCTATCGCCTTTCCTGTTGAGAGAGCCTCCTCTTGAGATGCGACGGAAATGCCGGGAATTCTTTCCCGACCACGGAGGGAAAGGATCCCTCCCCTCGAGCTAGGAGGAGGAAACAGGGCTCCTCTGGATGTGGGCGGGATTCTCGTGCTTCCTCTCGAGTGGAGACGGGCATGTCGGGGAACTTCTTGAGTTGCGGCAAGGGTGTGAAGGACCCTTTGGAAGTTCCAGAGGTTAGGTGTAATTAGCCTCGAGACGCCTCAGTGGAAATGGGCCTCATCTCGCCTGGAGGGGAGAACCCCCTGGATTTTCTCGAGTTGCGGCAGGTGCTCTCGACTTACGACGGGGACCTCAGGGACCCGTACTGCTGGCCTCAGGGAAGGCCAGTCTCCCATGTGAGTAGCTCAGGGGCCTCTCGGGATTCCTCTCCCGTTGATGTCGGAGCCTAAGGTCTTTGTGGAGTCGGTGCTGTAACCTGAGGATTCCTCTCCAGTGCTGACATAGATCTTGGTGTACTTCTGAAGTCTCCCCAGGACAGTCAGTCCTCTACTCGAGTACGGGCATGCACGTGCGCTTTCCTCCCGAGCTGTAGCAGCAGTGTCACGCTTCCCTTCGCGTGGATCAACGGATCTGTGGCTTTCCCTCGACGCTTTCCCAAGAGGCTTTTCCACGAGGCTTTCCACAGGGCTGTCCCACGTGCCACCGTGGTGTGAGTCGATCCTCGGCTTGAAAGTCGACGCAGTGCAGGGAAAACAGGTTTCTCTGGAATGGACTGAGACATCTGGGGGACTCTGGGAATGGTGGCAAGACCCTGGAGTTCCTCTCGCCTTTCCTATGGAGAGAGCCTCCTCTTGAGATACGACGGGAACGCCGGGAATTCTTTCCCGACCACGCAGAGAAAGGATCCCTCCTCTCGAGCTATGAGACGGAAACGGGGCTCCTCTGGATGTAGGCAGAACTCTCGTGCTTCCTCTCGAGTGGAGACGGGTATGTCGGGGAACTTCTTGAGTTGCAGCAAGAGTGTGAAGGACCTTTGAAAATTCCAGAGGTTAGGTGTGATTAGCCTCAATATGCCTCAGCGGAAATGGGCCTCATATAGCCTGGAGGGGAGAACCTCCTGGATTTTCTCGAGTTGCGGCAGGTGCTCTCGACTTACGACGGGGACCCCTGGGACCCGCTCTGGTGGCCTCAGTAAAGGCCAGTCCCCATGCAAGGTGCTCGGGGGCCTCTCGGGATTCCTCTCCCGTCGATGCCGGGGCCTAAGACCTTGTGTGGAGTCGGTGCTGGAACCTGAGGATTCCTCTCCATTGCTGACATGGATCTTGGGGTACTTCTGGAGTCTCCCAGGGGAGTCAGTACGCGTCTCGAGTGGGGGCATGCACGTGCGCTTTCCTCCCGAGCTGTAGCAGCAGTGTCTCCCTTCCCCTCGCGAGGATCAAGAGATCAGGGGCTTTCCCTCGAGGCTTTCCCACGAGGCTTTCCCACGAGGCTTTCCCACAAGGCTCTCCCACGTCCCACCGTGGTGTGAGTCCATCCTCGGCTTGAAAGTCGAGGCAGTGCAGGAAAACAGTTTTCCCTGGAATGGACGGAGACATCTGGTTGCCTCTGGGAATGGTGGCACGACGCTGGAGTTCCTCTCGCCTTTCCTGTGGAGAGCGCCTCCTCTTGAGATGCGACGGGAACGCCGGGAATTCTTTTCGGACGACGCAGGGAAAGGATCCCTCCTCTCAAGCTAGGAGGTGGAAACGGGGCTCCTCTGGATGTGGGCGGGACTCTCGTGCTTCCTCTCGAGCGGAGACGGGTATGTCGGGGAACTTCTTGAGTTGCAGCAAGGGTGTGAAGGACCTTTGGAAGTTCCAGAGGTTAGGTGTGAGTAGCCTCGAGACGCCTCAGTGGAAATGGGCCTCATCTCGCCTGGAGGGGAGAACCCCCTGGATTTTCTCGAGTTGCGGCAGGTGCTCTCGACTTACGACGGGGACCTCAGGGACCCGTACTGCTGGCCTCAGGAAAGGCCAGTCCCCATGTGAGTAGCTCAGGGGCCTCTCGGGATTCCTCTCCCGTTGATGTCGGAGCCTAAGGTCTTTGTGGAGTCGGTGCTGTAACCTGAGGATTCCTCTCCAGTGCTGACATAGATCTTGGTGTACTTCTGGAGTCTCCCCAGGACAGTCAGTCCTCTACTCGAGTACGGGCATGCACGTGCGCTTTCCTCCCGAGCTGTAGCAGCAGTGTCACGCTTCCCTTCGCGTGGATCAACGGATCTGTGGCTTTCCCTCGACGCTTTCCCAAGAGGCTTTTCCACGAGGCTTTCCACAGGGCTGTCCCACGTGCCACCGTGGTGTGAGTCGATCCTCGGCCTGAAAGTCGACGCAGTGCAGGGAAAACAGGTTTCTCTGGAATGGACTGAGACATCTGGGGGACTCTGGGAATGGTGGCAAGACCCTGGAGTTCCTCTCGCCTTTTCGGTGGAGAGCGCCTCCTCTTGAGATGCGACGGGAACGCCGGGAATTCTTTCCCGACCACGCAGGGAAAGGATCCCTCCGCTCGAGGTATGAGGAGGAAACGGGCTGCTCTGGATTTGGGCGGGACTCTCGTGCTTCCTCTCGAGTGGAGACGGGTATGTCGGGGAACTTCTTGAGTTGCAGCAAGGGTGTGAAGGACCCTTTGGAAGTTCGAGAGGTTAGGTGTGATTAGCCTCGAGACGCCTCAGCAGAAATGGGCCTCATCTCGCCTGAAGGGGAGAACCTCCTGGATTTTCTCGAGTTGCGGCAGGTGCTCTCGACTTACGACTGGGACCTCAGAGACCCGCTCTGGTGGCCTCAGGAAAGGCCAGTCCCCATGCAGTTGCACGGGGCCTCTCGGGATTCCTCTCCCGTCGATGCTGGTGCCTAAGACCTTGTGGGGAGTCGGTGCCCGCACCTGAGGATTCCTCTCCATTGCTGACACGGATCTTGGGTACTTCTGGAGTCTCCCCTGGGGAGTCAGTCCTCGTCTCGAGTGGGGGCAGGGACATGCGATTTCCTCCCGAGCTGTAGCAGCAGAGTCATGCTTCCCTTCGCGTGGATCAAGGGATTTGTGGCTTTGCCTCAAGGCTTTCCACTAGGCTTTCCCACGAGGCTTTCCCACAGGGCTGTCCCACGTGCCACCGTGGTGTGAGTCGATCCTCGGCTTGAAAGTCGAGGCAGTGCAGGGAAAACAGGTTTCCCTGGAATGGACAGACATCTGGGGACTCTGGGAATGGTGGCCCGACCCTGGAGTTCCTCTCGCCTTTCCTATGGAGAGAGCCTCCTCTTGAGATGCGACGGGAACGCCGGGAATTCTTTCCCGACCACGCAGTGAAAGGATCCCTCCTCTCGAGCTATGAGACGGAAACGGGGCTCCTCTGGATGTGGGCGGGACTCTCGTGCTTCCTCTCGAGCGGAGACGGGCATGTCAGGGAACTTCTTGAGTTGCAGCAAGGGTGTGAAGGACCTTTGGAAGTTGCAGAGGTTAGGTGTGAGTAGCCTCGAGACGCCTCAGCGGAAATGGGCCTCATCTCGCCTGGAGGGGAGAACCTCCTGGATTTTCTCGAGTTGCGGCAGGTGCTCTCCACTTACGACGGGGACCTCAGGGACCCGCTCTGTTGGCCTCAGGAAAGACCAGTCCCCATGCGAGTTGCTCGGGGCCTCTAGGGATTCCTCTCCTGTCGATGCTGGGCCTAAGACCTTGTGTGGAGTCAGTGCTGGAACCTCAGCATTCCTCTCCAGTGCTGTCATGGATCTTGGGGTACTTCTGGAGTCTCCCCAGGGGAGTCAGTCCTCCTCTCGAGTGGGGGCATGCACGTGCGCTTTCCTCCTGAGCTGAAGCAGCAGTGTCACGCTTCCCTATGCTTGGATCAAGGGATCTGTGCCTTTCCCTCGAGGCTTTCCCAAGAGGCTTTCCCACGAGGCTTTCCCACGAGGCTTTCCCACGAGGCTTTCCCATGAGGCTTTCCCACAGGGCTGTCCCACATGCCACCGTGGTGTGAGTCGATCCTCAGCTTGAAAGTCGAGGCAGTGCAGGGAAAAAAGGTTTCCGTGGAATGGAATGAGACATCTCGGGGAGTGTGGGAACGGTGGCACGAACCTGGAGTTCCTCTCCCGTTTCAAGTGGAGAGCGCCTCCTCTTGAGATGCGACGGAAACTCCGGGAATACTTCCCGACCACGCAGGGAAAGGATCCCTCCTCTCGAGCTATGGAGGCGGAAACGGGGCTCCTCTGTATGTGGCGGGACTCTCGTCCTTCTTCTCGAGTGGAGTCGGGTATGACGGGGAACTTCTAGAGTTGCCAGCAAGGGTGTGACGGACCCTTTTGAAGTTCCAAATGTTAGATGTGATTAGCCTAGAGACACCACAGTGGAAATGGGTCTCATTTCGCCTGGAGGGGAGAACCTCCTGGATTTTCTCGAGTTGCGGCAGGTGCTCTAGACTTACGACGGGGACCTCCAGGACCCGCTCTGGTGGCCTAAGGAAAGGCCAGTCCCCTTGCGCGTTGCTCGGGAGCCTCTCGGGATTCCTCTCCCGTCGATGCCGGGACCTAAGAGCTTGTGTGGAGTCGGTGCCGGAAACTGAAGATTCCTCTCCAGTGCTGACATGGATGTTGGGGTACTTCTGGAGTCTCCCCAGGGGAGTCAGTCCTCGTCTCGAGTGGGGGCATGCACGTGCGCATTCCTCCCGAGCTGTACCAGCAGTGTCATGCATTCATAGCGTGGATCAAAGGATCTGTGGCTTTCGGCTTGAGGCTTTCCCACGAGGACTTTCCCACAGGGCAGTCCCACGTGCCAACGTGGTGTGAGTCGATCGTCGCCTTGAAAGTCGAGACAGTGCAGGGAAAACAGGTTTCCCTGGAATGGACTGATATACCTGGGGGACTCGGGGAATGGTGGCACGACCCTGGAGTTCCTCTTGCCTTTCCTGTGGAGAGTGCCTCTTCTGAGTTGCGACGGGAACGCCGGGGAATTCATTCCCGACCACGATGGAAAGGATCCCTCCTCTCGAGCTTGGAGGCGGAAATGGCGGCTCCTTTGGATGTGGGGGGAACTCTCGTGCTTCCTCTCAATTGGAGCCGGTATGTCGGGGAACTTCTTGAGTTGCAGCAAGGGTGTGAATGACCCTTCGGAAGTTCCAGAGGTTAGGTGTGATTATCCTCGAGACGCCTCAGCGGAAATGGGCCTCATCTCGCCTGGAGGGGAGAACCTCCTGGATTGTCTCGAGTTGCGGCAGGTGCTCTCGACTTACGACGGGGACCTCAGGAACCCGCTCTGGTCGCCTCAGGAAAGGCCAGTCCCCATGCGAATTGCTCGGGGCCTCTCGGGATTTCTCTCCCCGTCGATGCCATGGCCTAAGATCTTGTGTGGAGACGGTGCCGGACCTGAGGATTTCTATCCAGTACTGACATGGATCTTGGGGTACTTCTGGAGTCCCCAGGGGAGTCAGTCCTCGTCTCGAGTCGGGCATGCACGTGCGCTTTCCTCCCGAGCTGTAGCAGCAGTGTCACGCTTTCCCATTCGCGAGGATTAAGGGATCAGGGGCTTTCCCTCGAGGCTTTCTCAACGAGGCTTTCCCACGAGGCTTTCCCACAGGGCTGGTCCCACGTGCCCACCATGGTGTGAGTCGATCCTCGGCTTGAAATTCGAGGCAGTGCAGGGAAAACAAGGTTTCCCTGGAATGGACTGAACATCTGGGGATCTTGGAATGGTGGGCACGACCCTGGAGTTCCTCTCGCCTTTCCTGTGGAGAGCGCCTCCCTCGTGAGATGCGACGGGAACGCCAAGGAATTCTTTCCATACCAGGCAGGGAAAGGATCCCTCCTCTCGTGCAAGGAGGCGACAAGGGGCTCCTCTGGATGTGGGCGGGACTCTCGTGCTTCCTCCTCGAGTGGAGACGGGTATGTCGGGGAACTTCTTGAGTTGCAGCAATGGTGTGAAGGACCCTTAGGAAGTTCCAGAGGTTAGGTGTGATTAGCCTCGAGACGCCTCAGCGGAAATGGGCCTCATCTCGGCTGGAGGGGAGAACCTCCTGGATTTTCTCGAGTTGTGGCAGGTGCTCTCGACTTACGACAGGACCTCAGGGACCCGCTCTGGTGGCCTCAAGAAAGGCCAGTCCCCATGAGAGTTGCTGTGGGGGCCTCTCGGGATTCCTTTCCCGTCGATGCCAGGGCCTCAGACCTTGTGTGGAGTCGGTGTCGGATCCTGAGTATTCAGCTCTATGAATTAAGGTTGGCCTTGGAACTGTGGGACGTGCAGCTAGATAGGAAAGAAAATGATCTATTCTAATGTGAGAGAAATGGCAGTGCGTTAGGAGAGAATAAGTCCTCGGAAGGGGACACAGACGTCTTGCTAGATTATGCCTGCACTAGCTCGATCTTTACGAGAACTGGTAACGCCAGTTGTCGACCAGAGACTAGTGTTTGACAAGTTTTAGAGCACTGTGAGAGGAGGGATTGGTATAAGGTGCCTAATTCCATATCTTTATGCCTTTTACATCATGAGATGTGCAGATTTGCTTATTTGACTCTCATCTCGACAAACACTTTCGTAAAGGTATCCGACGAAATCTGATCTTCGAGAGTGACGCTATCAATGAACGGAGACAATTCCGGAGTTATAGTTACGCCAAGATGGCATGTCCAGCATGGGAGGAAT
>NW_017195475.1:0-8904 GCF_001704415.2 Capra hircus
GGAAAGCCTCGTGGGAAAGCCTCCTGCGGAAAGCCTCGAGGGGAAAGCCACAGATCCCTTGATCCACGCGAAGGGAAGCGCCACACAGCTGCCACAGCTCGGAGGAAAAGCGCACGTGCATACGCGTCTCGAGACGACGAGGCTGACTCCCCTGGGGAGACTCCAGAAGTACCCAAGATTCCATGTCAGCACTGGACAGGAATCTCTAGTTTCGCAGTGACTTCACACAAAGGTCTTAGGCCCCAGCATCGATGGGAGAGGACCCCGAAAGGCCCCGAGCAACTCCATGGGACTGCCTTTCCTGAGGCCACCAGAGAGCGTGTCCCTGAGGTCCCCGTCGTAAGTCGAGAGCACCTGCCGCAACTCGAGAAAATCCAGGAGGTTCTCCCCTCCAGGCGAGATGAGGCCCATTTCCGCTGAGGCGTCTCGAGGCTAATCACACCTAACATCTGGAACTTCCAAAGGGTCCTTCACAGCCTTGCTGCAACTCAAGAAGTTCCCCGAAATACCCGTCTCCACTCGAGAGGAAGCGCGAGAGTCCCGCCCACATCCAGAGGAGCCCCGTTTCCGCCTCCTAGCTCGAGAGGAGGAATCCTTTCCCTGTGTGGTCGGGAAAGAATTCCCGGAGTTCCCTTCACATCTCAAGAGGAGGCACTCTTCACAGGAGAGGCGAGACGAACTCCACAGTCCTGCCACAATTCCCAGAGTCCCCCAGATGTCTCAGTCCATTCCAGGGAAACCTGTTTTCCCTGCACTGCCTCGGCTTTCAAGCCAAGGATGGACTCACACCATGGTGGCACGTGGGACAGCCCTGTGGGAAAGGCTCGTATGAGAGTCTCGTGGGAAAGTCTCGTGAGAAAGCCACAGATCCGTTGATCCATGCGAAGGGGAAGCGCGACACTGCTGCTAAAGCTCGGAAGGAAAGAGCACGTTCATGCCCCCACTCGTGACGAGGACTGACTCCCCTGGGGAGACTTCCAGAAGTACCCCAAGATCCATGTCAGCACTGGAGAGGAAGCCTCAGGTTCCGGCAGTGACTACCACACAAGGTCTTAGGCCCCGGCATCGACGGGAGTAGGAATCCCGAGAGGCCCCCGAGCCACTCGCATGGGGACTGACCTTTCCTGAGGCCACCAGAGCGGGTCCCTGAGGTCCCCGAGGTAAGTCGAGAGGCACCTGTCGCAACTCGAGAAAAATCCAGGAGGTTCTCCCCTCCAGGGGAGATGAGGCCCATTTCCGCTGAGGCGTCTTGAGGTTAATCATATCTAACATCTGGAACTTCCAAAGGGTCCCTCACACCCTTGCTGCAACTCAAGAAGTTCCCCGACATACCCGTCTCCATTCGAGAGGAAGCACTAGAGTCCCGCCCACAACCAGAGGAGCCCCATTTCGGCTCCTAGGTCGAGAGGAGGATCCTTTCCCTGCGTGGGGGGGAAAGAATTCCCGGCGTTCCCATCGCTACCTCAAGAGGAGACGGTCTCCACAAGAAGGCGAGAGGAAGCTCCAAGTCGTGCCACCATTCCCAGAGTCCCCCAGATGTCTCAGTCCATTCCAGGGAAACTTGTTTTCCCTGCACTGCCTCTACTTTCAAGCCGAGGATCGACTCACACCACGGTGGTACATTGGGACAGCCCTGTGGGAAAGCCTCGTGGGAAAGCCTCGTGGGAAAGCCTCGTGGGAAAGCCTCGTGGGAAAGTCTCGAGGGAAAGCCTCGAGGGAAAGCCACAGATCCCTTGATCCATGCGAAGGGGAAGCGTGACACTGGCTGCTACAGCTCGGGAGGAAAGGGCACGTGCATGACGCCCACTCGAGACGAGGACTGACTCCCCTGGGAAAACTCCAGAAGTACCCCAAGATCCATGTCAGCACTGGAGAGGAATCCTCAGGTTCCGGCACCGACTCCACACAAGGTCTTATGCTCCAGCATCGATGGGCGAGGAATCCCTGAGAGGACCCCGTGCAACTCCCATGGTGACTGGCCTTTCCTGAGGCCAACAGAGCGGGTCCCTGAGGTCCCCGACGTAAGTCGAGAGCACCTGCCGTACCTCGAGAAAATCCTGGAGGTTCTCCCCTCCGAGCGAGATGAGGCCTATTTCCGCTAATGCGTCACGAGGCTAATCACACCTAACCTCTGGAACTCCCAAAGGGTCCTAACACTTTTGCTGCAACTTAAGAAGTTCCCCGACATACCCGTCTCCACTCGAGAGGAAGCACGAGAGTCCCGCCCACATCCAGAGGAGCCCCCGTTTCCATCTCATAGCTCGAGAGGAGGGATACTTTCCCTGCGTGTTCGGGAAAGAATTTCCCGGCGTTCCCGTTCGCATCTCAAGAGGAGGCGCTCTCCACAGGAAAGGCGAGAGAAACTCCAGGGTCGTGCCACCATTCCCACAGTTCCCCCAGATGTCTCAGTCTATTCCAGGGAAACCTGTTTTCCCTGCACTGCTTCGACTTTCAAGCCGAGGATCGACTCACCACCCTGGTGGCACGTGGGACAGCCTGTGCCGGGGAAAGCCTCTGGAAAGCCTCAGGAAAGCACAGATCCCTT
This sequence comes from Capra hircus, assembly GCF_001704415.2. Classification (NCBI taxonomy): domain Eukaryota; kingdom Metazoa; phylum Chordata; class Mammalia; order Artiodactyla; family Bovidae; genus Capra; species Capra hircus. The sequence continues at coordinate 2,546 of NW_017195475.1, forward strand.
GATCCACGCGAAGGGAAGCGTGACACTGCTGCTACAGCTCGGGAGGAAAGTCGCACGTGCATGCCCCACTCGAGACGAGGACTGACTCCCTGGGGAGACTCCAGAAGTACCCAAGATCCATGTCAGCACTGGGAGAGAATCCTCAGGTTCCTGCACTGACTCCACACAAGGTCTTGGCCCCAGCATCGACGGGAGAGGAATCCCAAGAGGCCACCGAGCAACTCGCATGGGGACTGGCCTTTCCTGAGGCCACCAGAGCGGGTCCCTGAGGTCCCCGAAGTAAGGCGAGAGCACCTGCCCGCAACTCTAGAACATCCAGGAGGTTCTCCCCTCCAGGCGAGATGAGGCCCATTTCCGCCGAGGCGTCACGAGGCTAATCAGACCTAACCTCTGGAACTTCCAAAGGGTCCTTCACACCCTTGCTGCAACTCAAGAAGTTCCCCGACATACCCGTCTACACTCAAGAGGAAGCACAAGCATCCCGCCCACATCCAGAGGAGCCCCGTTTCCGCCTCCTAACTCGAGAGGAAGGATCCTTTCCCTGCGTGTTCGGGAAAGAATTCCCGGCGTTCCATTCGCATCTCAAGAGGAGGCGCTCTCCACAGGAAAGGCGAGAGGAACTCCAGGGACGTGCCACCATTCCCAGAGTCCCCCAGGTGTCTCAGTCCATTCCAGGGAAACCTGTTTTCCCTGCACTGCCTCGACTTTCAAGCCGAGGATCGACTCACACCACGGTGGCACGTGGGACAGCCCTGTGGGAAAGCCTCGTGGGAAAGCCTCGAGGAAAGACACAGATCCCTTGATTCCAAGCGAAGGGAAGTGTGACACAGCTGCTACAGCTCGAGAGGAAAGCGCACGTGCAGGCCCCCACTCGAGACGTGGACTGACTCCACCAAGGGAGACTCCAGAGGAACCCCAATATCCATGTCAGCACTGGAGAGGAATCCTCAGGTTCCGGCTCCGACTCCACACAAAATCTTAGGCCCCGCATCGAAATGAGAGGAATCCCGAGAGGCCCCCGAGCAACTCGCATGGGGACTGGCCTTTCCTGAGGCCACCAGAGCGGGTCCCTGAGGTCCCCGTCGTAAGTCGAGAGCACCTACCGCAACTCAAGAAAATCCAGGAAGTTTCCCCCCCAGGCGAGTGAGGCCCATTTCCGCTGAGGTGTCTCGTGCTAATCGCATCTAACCTCTGGAACTTCCAAAGGGTCCTTCACACCCTTGCTGCAACTCTAGAAGTTCCCCGACATACCCGTCTCCACTCGAGAGGAAGCACGAGAGTCCCGACCACATCCAGAGAAGCCCCGTTTCCGTCTCCTAGCTCGAGAGAGGGATTCTTTCCCTGCGTGGTCGGGAAAGAATTCCCGGCGTTCCGTCGCATCTCAAGGGAGGCGCTCTCCACAGGAAAGGCAAGAGGAACTCCAGGGTCGTGCCACCATTCCCAGAGTCCCCAGATGTCTCAGTCCATTCCAGGAAACTGTTTTCCCTGCACTGCCTCGATTTTCAAGCCAAGGATCGACTCACACCACGGTGGCACGTGGGACAGCCCTGTGGGAACGCTCGTGGGAAAGCCTCGTGGGAAAGCCTCGTGGGAAAGCTCACAGCCACAGATCCCTTGATCCACGGAATGGAAGCGGGACACTGCTGCTACAGCTTGGGAGGAAAGCGCACGTGCATGCCCCCACTCGAGACGAGGACTCACTCCCTGGGGAGACTCCAGAAGTAACCCAAGACCATGTCAGCACTGCAGAGGAATCCTCATGTTCCGGCACTGACTCCACACAAGATCGTAGGCCCCAGCATCGACGGGGAGAGGAATACCGAGAGGCCCCCGAGCAACTCGCATGGGGACTGGCCTTTCCTGAGGCCACCAGAGCGGGTCCCAGAGGTCCCCGTCGTATCTCGAGAGCACCTGCCACAACTCGAGAAAATCAGGAGGTTCTCCCCTCCAGGCGAGATGAGGCTCATTTTGCTGAGGCGTCTCGAGGCTAATCACACCTAATGTCTGAACTTCCAAAGGTCCTTCACACCCTTGCTGCAACTCAAGAAGTTCCCCGACTTACCCGTCTCCACTCGAGAGGAAGCACGAGAGTCCGCCCACATCCAGAGGAGCCCCGTTTCCGCCTCCTAAGCTCGAGAGGAGGGATCCTTTCCCTGCGTGCTCGGGAAAGAATTCCCGGCGTTTCCGTCTCATCTCAAGACGAGGGGCTCTCACAGGAAAGGCGAGAGGAACTCCAGGGTCGTGCCACCATTCCAGAGTCCCCCAGATGTCTCAGTCCATTTCCAGGGAAACCTGTTTTACCTGCACTGCCTCGACTTTCAAGCCAAGGATCGACTCATACCACGGTGGCACGTGGGACAGCCCTGCGGGAAAGCCCCGAGGAAAGCCTCGTGGGAAAGCCTGTGGGAAAGCCTCGAGGAAAGCCACAGATCCTTGATCCATGCGAAGGGAGCGCTACACTGCTGCTACATCTCGGCGAGAAAAGAGCACGTGCATGCCCCCACTCGAGACGAGCACTGACTCCCCTGGGAGACTCCAGAAGTACCCCAAGATCCATGTCAGCACTGGAGAGGAATCCTCAGGTTCCGGAACCCACTCCACACAAGATCTTAGGCCCAGCATCGACGGGAGAGGAATCCCGAGAGCCCCGAGCAATACGCATGGGGACTGGCCGTTTCCTGAGCGACACCAGAGCGGGTCACTGAGTCCCTGTCGTAAGTCGAGAGCACCTGCCACAACTCGAGAAAATCCAGGAAGTTCTCCCCTCCAGGCGAGATGAGGCCCATTTCCGCTGAGGCCTCTCGAGGCTAATCAAACCTAACATCTGAACTTCCAAAGGGTCCTTCACACCCTTGCTGCAACTCAAGAAGTTCCCCGACATACCCGTCTCCACTCGAGAGGAAGCACGAGAGTTCTGCCCACATCCAGAGAGCCCCGTTTCCGCCTCCCAGCTCGAGAGGAGGGATGCTTTCCTGCGTGGTCGGGAAAGAATTCCCGGCGTTCCCGTCGCATCTCAAGAGAAGCGCTCTCCACAGGAAAGGCGAGAGAAACTCCAGGGTCGTGCCACCATTCGCAGAGTCCTCCAGATGTCCCCCATTCCAGGGAAACCTGTTTTCCCTGCACTGCCTCGACCTTCAAGCCGAGGATCGACTCACACCACGGTGGCACGTGGGACAGCCCTGTCGGAAAGCTCGTGGAAAGCCTCCTGGGAAAGCCTCGAGGGAAAGCCACAGATCCCTTGATCCACGCGAAGGGAAGCGCCACACAGCTGCCACAGCTCGGGAGAAAGCGCACGTGCATACGCGTCTCGAGACGAGGACTGACTCCCCTGGGGAGACTCCAGAAGTACCCAAGATCCATGTCAGCACTGGAACGAATCCTCAGTTTCCGGCAGTGGACTTCACACAAGGTCTTAGGCCCAGCATCGATGGGAGAGGACCCCGAAAGGCCCCGAGCAACTCCATGGGGACTGGCCTTTCCTGAGGCCACCAGAGCGGGTCCCTGAGGTCCCCGTCGTAAGTCGAGAGCACCTGCCGCAACTCGAAGAAAATCCAGGAGGTTCTCCCCTCCAGGCGAGATGAGGCCCATTTCCGCTGAGGCGTCTCGAGGCTAATCACACCTAACATCTGGAACTTCCAAAGGGTCCTTCACAGCCTTGCTGCAACTCAAGAAGTTCCCCGAAATACCCGTCTCCACTCGAGAGGAAGCGCGAGAGTCCCGCCCACATCCAGAGGAGCCCCGTTTCCGCCTCCTAGCTCGAGAGGAGGAATCCTTTCCCTGTGTGGTCGGGAAAGAATTCCCGGAGTTCCCTTCACATCTCAAGAGGAGGCACTCTTCACAGGAGAGGCGAGACGAACTCCACAGTCCTGCCACAATTCCCAGAGTCCCCCAGATGTCTCAGTCCATTCCAGGGAAACCTGTTTTCCCTGCACTGCCTCGGCTTTCAAGCCAAGGATGGACTCACACCATGGTGGCACGTGGGACAGCCCTGTGGGAAAGGCTCGTATGAGAGTCTCGTGGGAAAGTCTCGTGAGAAAGCCACAGATCCGTTGATCCATGCGAAGGGAAGCGCGACACTGCTGCTAAAGCTCGGAAGGAAAGAGCACGTTCATGCCCCCACTCGTGACGAGGACTGACTCCCCTGGGGAGACTTCAGAAGTACCCCAAGATCCATGTCAGCACTGGAGAGGAAGCCTCAGGTTCCGGCAGTGACTCCACACAAGGTCTTAGCCCCGGCATCGACGGGAGTGGAATCCCGAGAGGCCCCCGAGCCACTCGCATGGGGACTGACCTTTCCTGAGGCCACCAGAGCGGGTCCCTGAGGTCCCCGAGGTAAGTCGAGAGCACCTGTCGCAACTCGAGAAAATCCAGGAGGTTCTCCCCTCCAGGCGAGATGAGGCCCATTTCCGCTGAGGCGTCTTGAGGTTAATCATATCTAACATCTGGAACTTCCAAAGGGTCCCTCACACCCTTGCTGCAACTCCAAGAAGTTCCCCGACATACCCGTTCCATTCGAGAGGAAGCACTAGAGTCCCGCCCACAACCAGAGGAGCCCCCATTTCCGGCTCCTAGCTCGAGAGGAGGAATCCTTTCCCTGCGTGGGGGGGAAAAGAATTCCCGGCGTTCCCATCGCTACTCAAGAGGAGGCGGTCTCCACAAGAAAGGCGAGAGGAACTCCAGAGTCGTGCCCACCATTCCCAGAGTCCCCCAGATGTCTCAGTCCATTCCAGGGAAAACTTGTTTTCCCTGCACTGCCTCTACTTTTCAAGCCGAGGATTGACTCACACCACGGTGGTACATGGGACAGCCCTGTGGGAAAGCCTCGTGGGAAAGCCTCCTGGGAAAGCCTCGAGCGAAAGCCACAGATCCCTAGATCCACGCGAAGGGAACCGTGACACTGCTGCTACAGCTCTGGAGGAAAGGACACGGGCATGCCCCCACTCGAGACGAGGACTGACTCCCCTGGGGAGACTCCAGAAGTACCGCCAAGACCCTTGTCAGCACTGGAGAGGAATCCTCAGGTTCCAGCACCGACTCCACACAAGATCTTAGGCCCCGGCATCGACGGAGAGGAATCCCGAGAGGCCCCGAGCAACTCGCATGGAGACTGGCCTTTCCTGAGGCCAACAGAGCAGGTCCCTGAGGTCCCCGTCGCAAGTCGAGAGCACCTGCCGCAACTCGAGAAAATCCAGGAGGTTCTCCCTTCCAGGCGAGATGAGGCCCATTTGTTCTGAGGCGTCTCGAGGCTAATCACACCTAACCTCTTGAATTTCCAAAGGGTCCTTCACACCCTTGCTGCAACTCAAGAGTTCCCCGACATACCCGTCTCCACTTGAGAGGAAGCACGAGAGTCCCGCCCACATCCAGAGGAGCCCCGTTTCCGCCTCCTAGCCTCCTAGCTCAAGAGGGAGGATCCTTTCCCTGCTTGGTCGGCGAAAATATTCCCGCATTCCCGTCGCATCCCAAGAGGAGCGCTCTCCACAGGAAAGGCAAGAGGAAGTCCAAGGTCGTGCCACCATTCCCAGAGTCCCCCAGATGTCTCAGTCCATTCCAGGGAAACCTGTTTTCCCTGCACTGCCTCGACTTTCAAGCGAGATCAACTCACACCACGCACGTGGCACGTGGGACATCCCTGTGGGAAAGCCTCGTGGGAAAGCCTCGTGGGAAAGCCTCGTGGGAAAGCCTCGTGGGAAAGCCTCGAGGGAAAGCCTCGAGGGAAAGCCACAGATCCCTTGATCACACGCGAAGGGGAAGCGTGACACTGCTGCTACAGCTCGGGAGGAAAGGGCACGTGCATGACCCCACTCGAGACGAGGACTGACTCCCCTGGGAAAACTCCAGAAGTACCCCAAGATCCATGTCAGCACTGGGAGAGGAATCCTCAGGTTCCGGGCACCGACTCCACACAAGGTCTTATGCCCAGCATCGATGGGCGAGGAATCCCGAGAGGACCCCGTGCAACTCCCATGGTGACTGGCCTTTCCTGAGGCCAACAGAGCGGGTCCCTGAGGTCCCCGACGTAAGTCGAGAGCACCTGCCGTACTCGAGAAAATCCTGGAGGTTCTCCCCTCCGAGCGAGATGAGGCCTATTCCGCTAATGCGTCACGAGGCTAATCACACCTAACCTCTGGAACTCCCAAAGGGTCCAAACACTTTTGCTGCAACTAAGAAGTTCCCCGACATACCCGTCTCCACTCGAGAGGAAGCACGAGAGTCCCGCCCACATCCAGAGGAGCCCCGTTTCCATCTCATAGCTCGAGAGGAGGGATACTTTCCCTGCGTGTCGGGAAAGAATTTCCGCGTTCCCGTCGCATCTCAAGAGGAGGCCGCTCTCCACAGGAAAGGCGAGAGAAACTCCA
>NW_017195476.1:0-8904 GCF_001704415.2 Capra hircus
TGGCCTCCTCTTCCCCGAGGAGGCTCGCTTCCCTGCTGGCTGTGCACTCGCCTATCAGGCGGGGGCGCAGGGCTCCTCCAGCAGGTCTTGCCTCAGGGGCTGCTTCCCCTGAGTTGGGGCTGTGGGCAGGAACCCAGACACGCAGGATCAGGCCCCAACACCTGCACATGTCTCTGCTGGGGAGGAGAGTGCTAGGGAACCTACGTCTGTCATACACTTTCTGGGCACCCAAGGAATCAGCCTCCGTGTGTGCGGGGCTGAAAACCCCAGCCAGGGGCCCTGGGAGCCTGGTGCTCTCGGTGCGGCGCTGATTCTAGGCGGCCTAGAAACCGCTGGAGGAGCCCTGCAGTTGCCCTTCCCTTCCCTCTGACAGAGCTCTCACTGCTGAAGCCCTTGGCAGTGTGCAACCCACCACCCCCTAAGCCCTCCCCAACGACGCCTGGCACCTATGTGCAAAGGCAAGGCAGGATTGGAGCTGAGGCAAGGAAGGCACCAGTGGCGTCTCCCAGGCTCGCTCAGACAGCTCCTTCCTGGGGAGGGAGCCTAAAAGCAAGGCAAGTCTGGGCAAGGCGAGCCCCCGGCCGAGCAGCCTCGCGCCAGAAACTCTGCCAGATCGGGGCTCTGAGCAGAGCTAGAGCTCTGCCGTACTGGAGGCCCACTTAGCTCCGTGCAAGCAGGGCTTTCCTCTTGACTGGGCTCGGCTGCCTCCTCTTCTCCCGAGGAGGCTCGCTACACTGCTGGCTGTGCTCTCGCCTATCAGGCGGGCGCGCAGGGCTCCTCCAGCAGGTCTTGCCTCAGGGGCTGCTTCCCCTGAGTTGAGGCTGTGGGCGGGAACCCAGACACGCAGGATAAGGCCCCAACCACCTGCACATGTCTCTGCTGGGGAGGAGAGTGCTAGGGAACCTACGTCTCTCACACACTTTCTAGGCACCCACGGAGTCAGCCTCTGGAGTGTGGGGATGCAAAACCCAGCCAGGGGCCCTTGGAACCTGGTGCTCTCCGTGCGGAGCTTTGTCTGGGCGGCCAAGGAACCGCTGAAGGAGCCCTGCTGTTGCCCTTCGCTTCCCTCTGACAGAGCTTTCACTGCTGGAGCCCTTGGCAGTGTGCAACCCACCAGCCCCTAAGCCCTCCTCAAGGACGCTTGGGACCTAAGTGCAAAGGCAAGGCAGGGGTAGAGCTGAAGCCAGGAAGGCGCCAGTGGCGTTTCCGAGCCTCACACAGCCTGCTCCTTCCTGGGGAGGGAGCCTTAAAGCAAGGCAAGTCTGCGCAAGGCTCGCCTATGGCAGAGCATCTTGGTGCCAGGAACTCTGCCAGATCGGGCCTCTGAACAGAGCTAGAGATCTGCCGTACTGGAGTCGCACTTAGCTTCGTGTAAGCAGGGATTTCAGCTTGACGGGGACTTGCTGCCTCCTCTTCCCCGAGGAGGCTCGCTTCCCTGCTGGCTGTGCACTCGCCTATCAGGCGGGGGCGCAGGGCTCCTCCAGCAGGTCTTGCCTCAGGGGCTGCTTCCCCTGAGTTGGGGCTGTGGGCAGGAACCCAGACACGCAGGATCAGGCCCCAAACACCTGCACATGTCTCTGCTGGGGAGGAGAGTGCTAGGGAACCTACGTCTGTCATACACTTTCTGGGCACCCAAGGAATCAGCCTCCGTGTGTGCGGGGCTGAAAACCCCAGCCAGGGGCCCTGGGAGCCTGGTGCTCTCCGTGTGGCGCTGAATCTGGGCGGCCAAGCAACCGCTGGAGGAGCCCTGCAGTTGCCCTTCCCTTCCCTCTGACAGAATTCTCACTGCTGGAGCCCTTGGCAGTGTGCAACCCACCAGCCCCTAAGCTCTCCTTAAGGAGGACTGGGACCTAAGTGCAAAGGCAAGGCAGGATTGGAGCTGAGGCAAGAAAGGCGCCAGTGGCGACTCCCAGGCTCCTGCTGCCTGCTCCTTCCTGGAGAGGCAGCCTAAAAGCAAGGCAAGTCTGGGCAAGGCTAGCCCCCAGAGCAGCCTCGCGCCAGGAACTCTGCCAGATCGGGGCTCTGAGCAGAGCTAGAGCTCTGCCGTACTGGAGGCGCACTTAGCTCCGTGCAAGCAGGGCTTTCAACTTGACGGGGCTGGGCTGCCTCCTCTTCCCCCGAGGAGGCTCGCTTCCCTGCTGGCTGTGCACTCGCCTATCAGGCGGGGGCGCAGGGCTCCTCCAGCAGGTCTTGCCTCAGGGGCTGCTTCCCCTGAGTTGGGGCTGTGGGCAGGAACCCAGACACGCAGGATCAGGCCCCAAACACCTGCACATGTCTCTGCTGGGGAGGAGAGTGCTAGGGAACCTACGTCTGTCATACACTTTCTGGGCACCCAAGGAATCAGCCTCCGTGTGTGCGGGGCTGAAAACCCCAGCCAGGGGCCCTGGGAGCCTGGTGCTCTCGGTGCGGCGCTGATTCTAGGCGGCCTAGAAACCGCTGGAGGAGCCCTGCAGTTGCCCTTCCCTTCCCTCTGACAGAGCTTCTCACTGCTGAAGCCCTTGGCAGTGTGCAACCCACCACCCCTAAGCCCTCCCCAACGACGCCTGGCACCTATGTGCAAAGGCAAGGCAGGATTGGAGCTGAGGCAAGGAAGGCACCAGTGGCGTCTCCCAGGCTCGCTCAGACAGCTCCTTCCTGGGGAGGGAGCCTAAAAGCAAGGCAAGTCTGGGCAAGGCGAGCCCCCGGCCGAGCAGCCTCGCGCCAGAAACTCTGCCAGATCGGGGCTCTGAGCAGAGCTAGAGCTCTGCCGTACTGGAGGCCCACTTAGCTCCGTGCAAGCAGGGCTTTCCTCTTGACTGGGCTCGGCTGCCTCCTCTTCTCCCGAGGAGGCTCGCTACACTGCTGGCTGTGCTCTCGCCTATCAGGCGGGGCGCGCAGGGCTCCTCCAGCAGGTCTTGCCTCAGGGGCTGCTTCCCCTGAGTTGAGGCTGTGGGCGGGAACCCAGACACGCAGGATAAGGCCCCAACCACCTGCACATGTCTCTGCTGGGGAGGAGAGTGCTAGGGAACCTACGTCTCTCACACACTTTCTAGGCACCCACGGAGTCAGCCTCTGGGAGTGTGGGGATGCAAAACCCAGCCAGGGGCCCTTGGAACCTGGTGCTCTCCGTGCGGAGCTTTGTCTGGGCGGCCAAGGAACCGCTGAAGGAGCCCTGCTGTTGCCCTTCGCTTCCCTCTGACAGAGCTTTCACTGCTGGAGCCCTTGGCAGTGTGCAACCCACCAGCCCCTAAGCCCTCCTCAAGGACGCTTGGGACCTAAGTGCAAAGGCAAGGCAGGGGTAGAGCTGAAGCCAGGAAGGCGCCAGTGGCGTTTCCGAGCCTCACACAGCCTGCTCCTTCCTGGGGAGGGAGCCTTAAAGCAAGGCAAGTCTGCGCAAGGCTCGCCTATGGCAGAGCATCTTGGTGCCAGGAACTCTGCCAGATCGGGCCTCTGAACAGAGCTAGAGATCTGCCGTACTGGAGTCGCACTTAGCTTCGTGTAAGCAGGGATTTCAGCTTGACGGGGACTTGCTGCCTCCTCTTCCCCCGAGGAGGCTCGCTTCCCTGCTGGCTGTGCACTCGCCTATCAGGCGGGGGCGCAGGGCTCCTCCAGCAGGTCTTGCCTCAGGGGCTGCTTCCCCTGAGTTGGGGCTGTGGGCAGGAACCCAGACACGCAGGATCAGGCCCCAAACACCTGCACATGTCTCTGCTGGGGAGGAGAGTGCTAGGGAACCTACGTCTGTCATACACTTTCTGGGCACCCAAGGAATCAGCCTCCGTGTGTGCGGGGCTGAAAACCCCAGCCAGGGGCCCTGGGAGCCTGGTGCTCTCCGTGTGGCGCTGAATCTGGGCGGCCAAGCAACCGCTGGAGGAGCCCTGCAGTTGCCCTTCCCTTCCCTCTGACAGAATTCTCACTGCTGGAGCCCTTGGCAGTGTGCAACCCACCAGCCCCTAAGCTCTCCTTAAGGAGGACTGGGACCTAAGTGCAAAGGCAAGGCAGGATTGGAGCTGAGGCAAGAAAGGCGCCAGTGGCGACTCCCAGGCTCCTGCTGCCTGCTCCTTCCTGGAGAGGCAGCCTAAAAGCAAGGCAAGTCTGGGCAAGGCTAGCCCCCGGCAGAGCAGCCTCGCGCCAGGAACTCTGCCAGATCGGGGCTCTGAGCAGAGCTAGAGCTCTGCCGTACTGGAGGCGCACTTAGCTCCGTGCAAGCAGGGCTTTCAACTTGACGGGGCTGGGCTGCCTCCTCTTCCCCCGAGGAGGCTCGCTTCCCTGCTGGCTGTGCACTCGCCTATCAGGCGCGCAGGGCTCCTCCAGCAGGTCTTGCCTCAGGGCTGCTTCCCCTGAGTTGGGGCTGTGGCAGGAACCCAGACACGCAGGATCAGGCCCCAAACACCTGCACATGTCTCTGCTGGGGAGGAGAGTGCTAGGGAACCTACGTCTGTCATACACTTTCTGGGCACCCAAGGAATCAGCCTCCGTGTGTGGGGCTGAAAACCCCAGCCAGGGGCCCTGGGAGCCTGGTGCTCTCGGTGCGGCGCTGATTCTAGGCGGCCTAGAAACCGCTGGAGGAGCCCTGCAGTTGCCCTTCCCTTCCCTCTGACAGAGCTCTCACTGCTGAAGCCCTTGGCAGTGTGCAACCCACCACCCCTAAGCCCTCCCCAACGACGCCTGGCACCTATGTGCAAAGGCAAGGCAGGATTGGAGCTGAGGCAAGGAAGGCACCAGTGGCGTCCCAGGCTCGCTCAGACAGCTCCTTCCTGGGAGGGAGCCTAAAAGCAAGGCAAGTCTGGGCAAGGCGAGCCCCGGCCGAGCAGCCTCGCGCCAGAAACTCTGCCAGATCGGGGCTCTGAGCAGAGCTAGAGCTCTGCCGTACTGGAGGCCCACTTAGCTCCGTGCAAGCAGGGCTTTCCTCTTGACTGGGCTCGGCTGCCTCCTCTTTCTCCCGAGGAGGCTCGCTACACTGCTGGCTGTGCTCTCGCCTATCAGGCGGGCGCGCAGGGCTCCTCCAGCAGGTCTTGCCTCAGGGGCTGCTTCCCCTGAGTTGAGGCTGTGGGGGAACCCAGACACGCAGGATAAGGCCCCAACCACCTGCACATGTCTCTGCTGGGGAGGAGAGTGCTAGGGAACCTACGTCTCTCACACACTTTCTAGGCACCCACGGAGTCAGCCTCTGGGAGTGTGGGGATGCAAAACCCAGCCAGGGGCCCTTGGAACCTGGTGCTCTCCGTGCGGAGCTTTGTCTGGGCGGCCAAGGAACCGCTGAAGGAGCCCTGCTGTTGCCCTTCGCTTCCCTCTGACAGAGCTTTCACTGCTGGAGCCCTTGGCAGTGTGCAACCCACCAGCCCCTAAGCCCTCCTCAAGGACGCTTGGGACCTAAGTGCAAAGGCAAGGCAGGGGTAGAGCTGAAGCCAGGAAGGCGCCAGTGGCGTTTCCGAGCCTCACACAGCCTGCTCCTTCCTGGGGAGGGAGCCTTAAAGCAAGGCAAGTCTGCGCAAGGCTCGCCTATGGCAGAGCATCTTGGTGCCAGGAACTCTGCCAGATCGGGCCTCTGAACAGAGCTAGAGATCTGCCGTACTGGAGTCGCACTTAGCTTCGTGTAAGCAGGGATTTCAGCTTGACGGGGACTTGCTGCCTCCTCTTCCCCCGAGGAGGCTCGCTTCCCTGCTGGCTGTGCACTCGCCTATCAGGCGGGGGGCGCAGGGCTCCTCCAGCAGGTCTTGCCTCAGGGGCTGCTTCCCCTGAGTTGGGGCTGTGGGCAGGAACCCAGACACGCAGGATCAGGCCCCAAACACCTGCACATGTCTCTGCTGGGGAGGAGAGTGCTAGGGAACCTACGTCTGTCATACACTTTCTGGGCACCCAAGGAATCAGCCTCCGTGTGTGCGGGGCTGAAAACCCCAGCCAGGGGCCCTGGGAGCCTGGTGCTCTCCGTGTGGCGCTGAATCTGGGCGGCCAAGCAACCGCTGGAGGAGCCCTGCAGTTGCCCTTCCCTTCCCTCTGACAGAATTCTCACTGCTGGAGCCCTTGGCAGTGTGCAACCCACCAGCCCCTAAGCTCTCCTTAAGGAGGACTGGGACCTAAGTGCAAAGGCAAGGCAGGATTGGAGCTGAGGCAAGAAAGGCGCCAGTGGCGACTCCCAGGCTCCTGCTGCCTGCTCCTTCCTGGAGAGGCAGCCTAAAAGCAAGGCAAGTCTGGGCAAGGCTAGCCCCCGGCAGAGCAGCCTCGCGCCAGGAACTCTGCCAGATCGGGGCTCTGAGCAGAGCTAGAGCTCTGCCGTACTGGAGGCGCACTTAGCTCCGTGCAAGCAGGGCTTTCAACTTGACGGGGCTGGGCTGCCTCCTCTTCCCCGAGGAGGCTCGCTTCCCTGCTGGCTGTGCACTCGCCTATCAGGCGGGGGCGCAGGGCTCCTCCAGCAGGTCTTGCCTCAGGGGCTGCTTCCCCTGAGTTGGGGCTGTGGGCAGGAACCCAGACACGCAGGATCAGGCCCCAACACCTGCACATGTCTCTGCTGGGGAGGAGAGTGCTAGGGAACCTACGTCTGTCATACACTTTCTGGGCACCCAAGGAATCAGCCTCCGTGTGTGCGGGGGCTGAAAACCCCAGCCAGGGGCCCTGGGAGCCTGGTGCTCTCGGTGCGGCGCTGATTCTAGGCGGCCTAGAAACCGCTGGAGGAGCCCTGCAGTTGCCCTTCCCTTCCCTCTGACAGAGCTCTCACTGCTGAAGCCCTTGGCAGTGTGCAACCCACCACCCCCTAAGCCCTCCCCAACGACGCCTGGCACCTATGTGCAAAGGCAAGGCAGGATTGGAGCTGAGGCAAGGAAGGCACCAGTGGCGTCTCCCAGGCTCGCTCAGACAGCTCCTTCCTGGGGAGGGAGCCTAAAAGCAAGGCAAGTCTGGGCAAGGCGAGCCCCGGCCGAGCAGCCTCGCGCCAGAAACTCTGCCAGATCGGGGCTCTGAGCAGAGCTAGAGCTCTGCCGTACTGGAGGCCACTTAGCTCCGTGCAAGCAGGGCTTTCCTCTTGACTGGGCTCGGCTGCCTCCTCTTCTCCCGAGGAGGCTCGCTACACTGCTGGCTGTGCTCTCGCCTATCAGGCGGGCGCGCAGGGCTCCTCCAGCAGGTCTTGCCTCAGGGCTGCTTCCCCTGAGTTGAGGCTGTGGGCGGGAACCCAGACACGCAGGATAAGGCCCCAACCACCTGCACATGTCTCTGCTGGGGAGGAGAGTGCTAGGGAACCTACGTCTCTCACACACTTTCTAGGCACCCACGGAGTCAGCCTCTGGGAGTGTGGGGATGCAAAACCCAGCCAGGGGCCCTTGGAACCTGGTGCTCTCCGTGCGGAGCTTTGTCTGGGCGGCCAAGGAACCGCTGAAGGAGCCCTGCTGTTGCCCTTCGCTTCCCTCTGACAGAGCTTTCACTGCTGGAGCCCTTGGCAGTGTGCAACCCACCAGCCCCTAAGCCCTCCTCAAGGACGCTTGGGACCTAAGTGCAAAGGCAAGGCAGGGGTAGAGCTGAAGCCAGGAAGGCGCCAGTGGCGTTTCCGAGCCTCACACAGCCTGCTCCTTCCTGGGGAGGAGCCTTAAAGCAAGGCAAGTCTGCGCAAGGCTCGCCTATGGCAGAGCATCTTGGTGCCAGGAACTCTGCCAGATCGGGCCTCTGAACAGAGCTAGAGATCTGCCGTACTGGAGTCGCACTTAGCTTCGTGTAAGCAGGGATTTCAGCTTGACGGGGACTTGCTGCCTCCTCTTCCCCCGAGGAGGCTCGCTTCCCTGCTGGCTGTGCACTCGCCTATCAGGCGGGGCGCAGGGCTCCTCCAGCAGGTCTTGCCTCAGGGCTGCTTCCCCTGAGTTGGGGCTGTGGGCAGGAACCCAGACACGCAGGATCAGGCCCCAAACACCTGCACATGTCTCTGCTGGGGAGGAGAGTGCTAGGGAACCTACGTCTGTCATACACTTTCTGGGCACCCAAGGAATCAGCCTCCGTGTGTGCGGGGCTGAAAACCCAGCCAGGGGACCTGGGAGCCTGGTGCTCTCCGTGTGGCGCTGAATCTGGGCGGCCAAGCAACCGCTGGAGGAGCCCTGCAGTTGCCCTTCCCTTCCCTCTGACAGAATTCTCACTGCTGGAGCCCTTGGCAGTGTGCAACCCACCAGCCCCTAAGCTCTCCTTAAGGAGGACTGGGACCTAAGTGCAAAGGCAAGGCAGGATTGGAGCTGAGGCAAGAAAGGCGCCAGTGGCGACTCCCAGGCTCCTGCTGCCTGCTCCTTCCTGGGAGAGGCAGCCTAAAAGCAAGGCAAGTCTGGGCAAGGCTAGCCCCGGCAGAGCAGCTCGCGCCAGGAACTCTGCCAGATCGGGGCTCTGAGCAGAGCTAGAGCTCTGCCGTACTGGAGGCGCACTTAGCTCCGTGCAAGCAGGGCTTTCCTTGACGGGCTGGCTGCCTCCTCTTCCCCGAGGAGGCTCGCTTCCCTGCTGGCTGTGCACTCGCCTATCAGGCGGGGGCGCAGGGCTCCTCCAGCAGGTCTTGCCTCAGGGGCTGCTTCCCCTGAGTTGGGGCTGTGGGCAGGAACCCAGACACGCAGGATCAGGCCCCAACACCTGCACATGTCTCTGCTGGGAGGAGAGTGCTAGGGAACCTACGTCTGTCATACACTTTCTGGGCACCCAAGGAATCAGCCTCCGTGTGTGTGCGGGCTGAAAACCCCAGCCAGGGGCCCTGGGAGCCTGGTGCTCTCCGTGTGCGCTGAATCTGGGCGGCCAAGCAACCGCTGGAGGAGCCCTGCAGTTGCCCTTCCCTTCCCTCTGACAGAATTCTCACTGCTGGAGCCCTTGGCAGTGTGCAACCCACCAGCCCCTAAGCTCTCCTTAAGGAGGACTGGGACCTAAGTGCAAAGGCAAGGCAGGATTGGAGCTGAGGCAAGAAAGGCGCCAGTGGCG